>NC_133403.1:18980660-19284788 GCF_047511655.1 Castor canadensis
AGAGCCTATCTCCATCTTGAAACACCTAAGTTGCAGAAAGTATTCTTTTCAAAAGCTAACTCAATTCTCACAGGGAAACAATGCACTAGATGCTCCTGCTTCTAACATAGATGGCTTTCTTTATGGAGATACATGTTTATCTTCAACCTTGCTGAGTATGCCTGTTTGAACTAAGCATAGCTTACCTCCACCTTGAAACACCCAAGTTGCAGGAAGTATTCCTTGGAAAACTAACTCAATACTCACTGGGCAACAATGAGCTAGATGCTCCTGCTTCTAACACAGATGGTTGTCTTTGGAGATATACATTTGTTTCTTTACCTTAGCTGAATAGACATATTTGGAGCAAACAGAGGCTGTCTTCACCTTGTGACACCTAAGTTGCAGGAATAGTTCCTTTCAAAAGCTAACTAGAATTCTCACTTGGAAACAATGTTCTAGATGCCAAAGCTTTTAACACAGATTGTTCTCTTTGGAGAGACAAATGTGCTTCTTCAACTTAGATGAATAGGCCTATTTGGAACAAATGACCCTTTCTCCACCTGAAAAACTATGATTGTTCTGGAAGTATTTCTTTCAAAACCTAACTCACTTCTCAATCAGCAACAATTTGCTAGATGTCGTGCATCTAACATAGATGGATTTGGTTCGAGAGATATATGTGTTCCTTCAAATTAGCTGAATAGACATATTTTTAGCAAACAGAGCCAAATCTCCACCTTGAAACACCTAAGTTGCAGGAAGTATTCCTTGAAAAACTAACTCAATTGTCACTGGGCAACCAAGCCCTAACATGCCCCTGCTTCTAACACAGATGGTTTTCTTTCAAGAGACATGTGTTCCTTCAACTTAGCTGAATAGGCTTATCTGGATTAAACAGAGGCAATCTTCACCTTGTAACACCTAAGGTGCAGAAGCATTTCGTTCAAAAACTACCTCATTCTCACATTGAAACAATGTTCTATATGTCAATGCTTGTACAACACATGGTTGTCTTTGGAGAGATACATGTGTTTCTTCAACACAACTGAATAGGCCTATTTGGAACAAAATGAGCCTTTCTCCACCTTGAAACACAAAGGTCGCAGGAAGGATTCCTTGAAAAACTAACTCAATTCTCACTGGACAACAATGCGCTAGGTGCTCTTCCTTGTGACATAGATGGTTATCTTTCGAGAGAAACTTGTGCTCCTTCAACTTAGCTGAATAGGCCCATCTGCATCAAACAGAGCCTATCTCCACTTTGAAAACTATGATTTGAGGGAATATTCCCTTGAAAAACTAACTCAATTCTCAGTAATAAACTAGGTGCTTGCTATTCCTGCTTCTGACACAGATGGTTTTATGCCGAGAGATACAGATGTTTCTTCAGTTAGGTGAATAGGCCTATTTGAAACAAAATGAGCATTTCTCCAACTTGAAAGCTTTGATTTTTCTGGCAGTATTTCTTTCAAAAACTAACTGAATTCACACTGGGCAACAATGTCCTAGATGCTCCTGCTTCTAACACAGACAGTTTTGTTTGGAGAGATACATGTGTTCCTTCCAAGAAGCAGAACAGGCCTATCTGGAGGAACAGAGCCTATCTCCGCCTTGATCCACCCAATTTGCAGGAATTATTCCTTGAAAAGCTATCTAAGTTCCCACTGGACAACAATGCGGTAGATGCTCCTGCTTCTTACACAGATGGGTTTCTTTCGAGAGATACATGTGTTCCTTCAACTTAGCAGAATAGTCCTATCTGGAGCAAAGAGAGGCTATCTTCACCTGGAAATATATGATTTGCAGGAAGTATTACTTGCAAAAAACTAACTCAATTCTCACAGGGAAACAATGTGCTAGATACGCCTGCTTCTAACACAGACAGTTTTCGTTTTAGCAATACATGTGTTTTTTCAATATAGCTGAATAAGCCTACTTGGAGCAAGCAGAGCCTATCTCCACCTTGAAACACCTAAGTCGCAGGAAGTAGTCCCTGAAAAACTAACTCAATTCTCACTGGACAACAGTGTACTAAATGCTCCTGCATCTAATTCAGATGGTTTTTTCAAGAAATACATGTGCTCCTTCAACTTCTCTGAAAAGCCTCTCTGGAGAAAACAGAGACTATCTCCTTCTTGAAAACTATTATTGGCAGGAAGGATTCCTTTAATAGGTGACTCAGTTCTCCCAGCGAAACGATGCACTAGGTGCTCCTGCTTTTAAAACAAATGGTTTTCTTTTGGGTGATACCCTGTTTCTTCAACTTAGTTGAATAGGCCTATGTGATGTAAACAGAGCCTATCTGCACCTTCAAACACCTAACATGCAAGAAGTATCCTTTGAAAAACTAACTCAGTTCTCACTGGGCAAAAATGTGCTAGATGCCCAAGTTTCTAACAAAGATGGTTTTCTTTTGAGAGATATATATGTTCCTCCTACTTCTCTGAATAGTCCTATCTGGGGCAAACTGAGCCTACCTGCACCTTGAAACACCTAGGTGGAAGAATGTATTCCTTTTCAAACCTAAATTGATTCTCACAGGGAAACGTGCTAGATGCAACAGCCTCTAACATAGATGATTTTCTTCTGAGAGATACATGTGTTTCTTCAAGTCACATGAGTAGGCCTATTTGGAGAAATCAGAGCCTATCTCCACCTTGAAAACTCCAATTGGAGGAAGTATTCCTTTCAAACACTAACTCAATTCTCACAGGGAAACAATGTGCAAGATGGTCCTGCTTCTAACATATATGGGTTTCTTTTGAGAGATACATTTCTTTCTTCAAGTCAGCTGAATACACCTATTTAGAGCCAACAGACCTTCTCCACCTTGAAACACCTAGGTTGCAGAAAGTATTCTTTCAAAAACTAACTCAGTTCTCACAGGGAAACAATGCAGTAGTTGTTCCTGCTTCTAACATGGATGATTTTCTTTATAGAGGTACATGTGTTTTCTCAACTCAGATGAGTAGGCCCATCTGGGACAAAATGAGCCTTTCTCCACCGTGAAAACTATTATTTGCAGGAAGTATTCGTTTCAAGAGCTAACTCAATTCTTACAGGGAAATATAGTGCTATATGCTGCAGCATCTAACATAGATGGTTTTCTTTTGAGGGATATAATGTTTCTTCAACACAGCACAATGAGTGTATTTGGAGAAAACTGAGCCTATTTACACCAAGAAAACTATGAATTGCTGGTAGTATTCCTTTCAAAAACTAACTGAAATCTCCCATGGAAACAGTGTGCTAGGTATATGCAGCTTCAAACACAGATTTTTCTCTTTTTAGAGATACATATTTTTCTTCAACTCAACTCAATATCTCTACCTGGAATACCTAAGTTACAGGCTGTATTCCTTACAAAAACTAACTCAGTTGTCACAGGGAAACAATATGCTAGATGCTCCTGCTTCTAACACAGATGGGTTCCTTTTGAACGATATATGTGTTTCTTCAACTTGGTTGCATAGACCTTTTTGGACCAAAATGAGCCTTTCTCCACCTTGAAAACTCTGAATTGCTAAATGATTACTTTCTAAAACTAACTCAACTCTCTATGGAAAACAATAAGCTACGTGCTGCAACGTCTAACGTAGATGCTTTTCTTTGGAGAGATACAAGTGTTCTACCAAGCTGAATAGGCCTATTTGAAGCAAACAGAGCTTATCTCCACCTTGAAACACCTAAGTTGCAGGAAGCATTCCTTTCAAAAACTAAATAAATTCTCACTGGGCAACAATGAACTAGATGTTCCTGCTTCTAACACAGGTGGTTTTCTTTTGAGAAATACATGTGTTCCTTCAACTTAACCGAATAGGGCTATGTGGAGTAAACCGAGCCTATCTCCACCTTGTTAAACCTACTTTGCTGGATGTATTCTTTGAAAAACTAACTGAATTCTCAATGGGCAACAATGCGCCAGATGCTCCTGATTCTAACAAAATGCTTTTCTTTCAAGAGAAACATGTGTTCCTTCAACTTAGCTGAATATGCCTTTCTGTAGCAAACAGAGGCTATCCTCACTTTGTAACACCTAAGTTGCAGGACATATTCCTTTCAAAAAGCTAACTCGATTCTCACCAGGAAAAAATGTGCTAGATGCGGAACCCTGCAACATAGATAGTTTTTTCTAGAGAGATATATGTGTTTCTTTAACTCAGCTGAATCGGCCATTTTGAAATTAATGAGCCTTTTTTCACCTTGGAAACTATGATTTATAGGAAGTTTTCTTTTCAAAAACTAACTGAAGCTCACAGGAAAACAATGTGCTGGATGCTCATGCATCTAACAAGATGATTTTCTTACAAGAGATATATGTTTTTATTCCACCTAGCTGAAAAGGCCTATTTGGAGCAAACAGAGCCTATCTCCAACTTGAAAGACCTAAGTTGCAGGAAGTCTTCCTTGAAAAACTCTCTCAATTCTCACTTAGCCACAATGCACTAGATGCTCATGCTTCTCACACAGATGGTTTTCTTTCCAGTAATACAAATTTTTCTTCAACTTAGCTGAATAAGTCTACTTTGAGCAAACAGAGCCTATCTCCATCTTGAAACACCTAAGTTGCAGAAAGTATTCTTTTCAAAAGCTAACTCAATTCTCACAGGGAAACAATGCACTAGATGCTCCTGCTTCTAACATAGATGGCTTTCTTTATGGAGATACATGTTTATCTTCAACCTTGCTGAGTATGCCTGTTTGAACTAAGCATAGCTTACCTCCACCTTGAAACACCCAAGTTGCAGGAAGTATTCCTTGGAAAACTAACTCAATACTCACTGGGCAACAATGAGCTAGATGCTCCTGCTTCTAACACAGATGGTTGTCTTTGGAGATATACATTTGTTTCTTTACCTTAGCTGAATAGACATATTTGGAGCAAACAGAGGCTGTCTTCACCTTGTGACACCTAAGTTGCAGGAATAGTTCCTTTCAAAAGCTAACTAGAATTCTCACTTGGAAACAATGTTCTAGATGCCAAAGCTTTTAACACAGATTGTTCTCTTTGGAGAGACAAATGTGCTTCTTCAACTTAGATGAATAGGCCTATTTGGAACAAATGACCCTTTCTCCACCTGAAAAACTATGATTGTTCTGGAAGTATTTCTTTCAAAACCTAACTCACTTCTCAATCAGCAACAATTTGCTAGATGTCGTGCATCTAACATAGATGGATTTGGTTCGAGAGATATATGTGTTCCTTCAAATTAGCTGAATAGACATATTTTTAGCAAACAGAGCCAAATCTCCACCTTGAAACACCTAAGTTGCAGGAAGTATTCCTTGAAAAACTAACTCAATTGTCACTGGGCAACCAAGCCCTAACATGCCCCTGCTTCTAACACAGATGGTTTTCTTTCAAGAGACATGTGTTCCTTCAACTTAGCTGAATAGGCTTATCTGGATTAAACAGAGGCAATCTTCACCTTGTAACACCTAAGGTGCAGAAGCATTTCGTTCAAAAACTACCTCATTCTCACATTGAAACAATGTTCTATATGTCAATGCTTGTACAACACATGGTTGTCTTTGGAGAGATACATGTGTTTCTTCAACACAACTGAATAGGCCTATTTGGAACAAAATGAGCCTTTCTCCACCTTGAAACACAAAGGTCGCAGGAAGGATTCCTTGAAAAACTAACTCAATTCTCACTGGACAACAATGCGCTAGGTGCTCTTCCTTGTGACATAGATGGTTATCTTTCGAGAGAAACTTGTGCTCCTTCAACTTAGCTGAATAGGCCCATCTGCATCAAACAGAGCCTATCTCCACTTTGAAAACTATGATTTGAGGGAATATTCCCTTGAAAAACTAACTCAATTCTCAGTAATAAACTAGGTGCTTGCTATTCCTGCTTCTGACACAGATGGTTTTATGCCGAGAGATACAGATGTTTCTTCAGTTAGGTGAATAGGCCTATTTGAAACAAAATGAGCATTTCTCCAACTTGAAAGCTGTGATTTTTCTGGCAGTATTTCTTTCAAAAACTAACTGAATTCACACTGGGCAACAATGTCCTAGATGCTCCTGCTTCTAACACAGACAGTTTTGTTTGGAGAGATACATGTGTTCCTTCCAAGAAGCAGAACAGGCCTATCTGGAGGAACAGAGCCTATCTCCGCCTTGATCCACCCAATTTGCAGGAATTATTCCTTGAAAAGCTATCTAAGTTCCCACTGGACAACAATGCGGTAGATGCTCCTGCTTCTTACACAGATGGGTTTCTTTCGAGAGATACATGTGTTCCTTCAACTTAGCAGAATAGTCCTATCTGGAGCAAAGAGAGGCTATCTTCACCTGGAAATATATGATTTGCAGGAAGTATTACTTGCAAAAAACTAACTCAATTCTCACAGGGAAACAATGTGCTAGATACGCCTGCTTCTAACACAGACAGTTTTCGTTTTAGCAATACATGTGTTTTTTCAATATAGCTGAATAAGCCTACTTGGAGCAAGCAGAGCCTATCTCCACCTTGAAACACCTAAGTCGCAGGAAGTAGTCCCTGAAAAACTAACTCAATTCTCACTGGACAACAGTGTACTAAATGCTCCTGCATCTAATTCAGATGGTTTTTTCAAGAAATACATGTGCTCCTTCAACTTATCTGAAAAGCCTCTCTGGAGAAAACAGAGACTATCTCCTTCTTGAAAACTATTATTGGCAGGAAGGATTCCTTTAATAGGTGACTCAGTTCTCCCAGCGAAACGATGCACTAGGTGCTCCTGCTTTTAAAACAAATGGTTTTCTTTTGGGTGATACCCTGTTTCTTCAACTTAGTTGAATAGGCCTATTTGATGTAAACAGAGCCTATCTGCACCTTCAAACACCTAACATGCAAGAAGTATCCTTTGAAAAACTAACTCAGTTCTCACTGGGCAAAAATGTGCTAGATGCCCAAGTTTCTAACAAAGATGGTTTTCTTTTGAGAGATATATATGTTCCTCCTACTTCTCTGAATAGTCCTATCTGGGGCAAACTGAGCCTACCTGCACCTTGAAACACCTAGGTGGAAGAATGTATTCCTTTCCAAACCTAAATTGATTCTCACAGGGAAACGTGCTAGATGCAACAGCCTCTAACATAGATGATTTTCTTCTGAGAGATACATGTGTTTCTTCAAGTCACATGAGTAGGCCTATTTGGAGAAATCAGAGCCTATCTCCACCTTGAAAACTCCAATTGGAGGAAGTATTCCTTTCAAACACTAACTCAATTCTCACAGGGAAACAATGTGCAAGATGGTCCTGCTTCTAACATATATGGGTTTCTTTTGAGAGATACATTTCTTTCTTCAAGTCAGCTGAATACACCTATTTAGAGCCAACAGACCTTCTCCACCTTGAAACACCTAGGTTGCAGAAAGTATTCTTTCAAAAACTAACTCAGTTCTCACAGGGAAACAATGCAGTAGTTGTTCCTGCTTCTAACATGGATGATTTTCTTTATAGAGGTACATGTGTTTTCTCAACTCAGATGAGTAGGCCCATCTGGGACAAAATGAGCCTTTCTCCACCGTGAAAACTATTATTTGCAGGAAGTATTCGTTTCAAGAGCTAACTCAATTCTTACAGGGAAATATAGTGCTATATGCTGCAGCATCTAACATAGATGGTTTTCTTTTGAGGGATATAATGTTTCTTCAACACAGCACAATGAGTGTATTTGGAGAAAACTGAGCCTATTTACACCAAGAAAACTATGAATTGCTGGTAGTATTCCTTTCAAAAACTAACTGAAATCTCCCATGGAAACAGTGTGCTAGGTATATGCAGCTTCAAACACAGATTTTTCTCTTTTTAGAGATACATATTTTTCTTCAACTCAACTCAATATCTCTACCTGGAATACCTAAGTTACAGGCTGTATTCCTTACAAAAACTAACTCAGTTGTCACAGGGAAACAATATGCTAGATGCTCCTGCTTCTAACACAGATGGGTTCCTTTTGAACGATATATGTGTTTCTTCAACTTGGTTGCATAGACCTTTTTGGACCAAAATGAGCCTTTCTCCACCTTGAAAACTCTGAATTGCTAAATGATTACTTTCTAAAACTAACTCAACTCTCTATGGAAAACAATATGCTACGTGCTGCAACGTCTAACGTAGATGCTTTTCTTTGGAGAGATACAAGTGTTCTACCAAGCTGAATAGGCCTATTTGAAGCAAACAGAGCTTATCTCCACCTTGAAACACCTAAGTTGCAGGAAGCATTCCTTTCAAAAACTAAATAAATTCTCACTGGGCAACAATGAACTAGATGTTCCTGCTTCTAACACAGGTGGTTTTCTTTTGAGAAATACATGTGTTCCTTCAACTTAACCGAATAGGGCTATGTGGAGTAAACCGAGCCTATCTCCACCTTGTTAAACCTACTTTGCTGGATGTATTCTTTGAAAAACTAACTGAATTCTCAATGGGCAACAATGCGCCAGATGCTCCTGATTCTAACAAAATGCTTTTCTTTCAAGAGAAACATGCGTTCCTTCAACTTAGCTGAATATGCCTATCTGTAGCAAACAGAGGCTATCCTCACTTTGTAACACCTAAGTTGCAGGACATATTCCTTTCAAAAAGCTAACTCGATTCTCACCAGGAAAAAATGTGCTAGATGCGGAACCCTGCAACATAGATAGTTTTTTCTAGAGAGATATATGTGTTTCTTTAACTCAGCTGAATCGGCCATTTTGAAATTAATGAGCCTTTTTTCACCTTGGAAACTATGATTTATAGGAAGTTTTCTTTTCAAAAACTAACTGAAGCTCACAGGAAAACAATGTGCTGGATGCTCATGCATCTAACAAGATGATTTTCTTACAAGAGATATATGTTTTTATTCCACCTAGCTGAAAAGGCCTATTTGGAGCAAACAGAGCCTATCTCCAACTTGAAAGACCTAAGTTGCAGGAAGTCTTCCTTGAAAAACTCTCTCAATTCTCACTTAGCCACAATGCACTAGATGCTCATGCTTCTCACACAGATGGTTTTCTTTCCAGTAATACAAATGTTTCTTCAACTTAGCTGAATAAGTCTACTTTGAGCAAACAGAGCCTATCTCCATCTTGAAACACCTAAGTTGCAGAAAGTATTCTTTTCAAAAGCTAACTCAATTCTCACAGGGAAACAATGCACTAGATGCTCCTGCTTCTAACATAGATGGCTTTCTTTATGGAGATACATGTTTATCTTCAACCTTGCTGAGTATGCCTGTTTGAACTAAGCATAGCTTACCTCCACCTTGAAACACCCAAGTTGCAGGAAGTATTCCTTGGAAAACTAACTCAATACTCACTGGGCAACAATGAGCTAGATGCTCCTGCTTCTAACACAGATGGTTGTCTTTGGAGATATACATTTGTTTCTTTACCTTAGCTGAATAGACATATTTGGAGCAAACAGAGGCTGTCTTCACCTTGTGACACCTAAGTTGCAGGAATAGTTCCTTTCAAAAGCTAACTAGAATTCTCACTTGGAAACAATGTTCTAGATGCCAAAGCTTTTAACACAGATTGTTCTCTTTGGAGAGACAAATGTGCTTCTTCAACTTAGATGAATAGGCCTATTTGGAACAAATGACCCTTTCTCCACCTGAAAAACTATGATTGTTCTGGAAGTATTTCTTTCAAAACCTAACTCACTTCTCAATCAGCAACAATTTGCTAGATGTCGTGCATCTAACATAGATGGATTTGGTTCGAGAGATATATGTGTTCCTTCAAATTAGCTGAATAGACATATTTTTAGCAAACAGAGCCAAATCTCCAAATTGAAACACCTAAGTTGCAGGAAGTATTCCTTGAAAAACTAACTCAATTGTCACTGGGCAACCAAGCCCTAACATGCCCCTGCTTCTAACACAGATGGTTTTCTTTCAAGAGACATGTGTTCCTTCAACTTAGCTGAATAGGCTTATCTGGATTAAACAGAGGCAATCTTCACCTTGTAACACCTAAGGTGCAGAAGCATTTCGTTCAAAAACTACCTCATTCTCACATTGAAACAATGTTCTATATGTCAATGCTTGTACAACACATGGTTGTCTTTGGAGAGATACATGTGTTTCTTCAACACAACTGAATAGGCCTATTTGGAACAAAATGAGCCTTTCTCCACCTTGAAACACAAAGGTCGCAGGAAGGATTCCTTGAAAAACTAACTCAATTCTCACTGGACAACAATGCGCTAGGTGCTCTTCCTTGTGACATAGATGGTTATCTTTCGAGAGAAACTTGTGCTCCTTCAACTTAGCTGAATAGGCCCATCTGCATCAAACAGAGCCTATCTCCACTTTGAAAACTATGATTTGAGGGAATATTCCCTTGAAAAACTAACTCAATTCTCAGTAATAAACTAGGTGCTTGCTATTCCTGCTTCTGACACAGATGGTTTTATGCCGAGAGATACAGATGTTTCTTCAGTTAGGTGAATAGGCCTATTTGAAACAAAATGAGCATTTCTCCAACTTGAAAGCTGTGATTTTTCTGGCAGTATTTCTTTCAAAAACTAACTGAATTCACACTGGGCAACAATGTCCTAGATGCTCCTGCTTCTAACACAGACAGTTTTGTTTGGAGAGATACATGTGTTCCTTCCAAGAAGCAGAACAGGCCTATCTGGAGGAACAGAGCCTATCTCCGCCTTGATCCACCCAATTTGCAGGAATTATTCCTTGAAAAGCTATCTAAGTTCCCACTGGACAACAATGCGGTAGATGCTCCTGCTTCTTACACAGATGGGTTTCATTCGAGAGATACATGTGTTCCTTCAACTTAGCAGAATAGTCCTATCTGGAGCAAAGAGAGGCTATCTTCACCTGGAAATATATGATTTGCAGGAAGTATTACTTGCAAAAAACTAACTCAATTCTCACAGGGAAACAATGTGCTAGATACGCCTGCTTCTAACACAGACAGTTTTCGTTTTAGCAATACATGTGTTTTTTCAATATAGCTGAATAAGCCTACTTGGAGCAAGCAGAGCCTATCTCCACCTTGAAACACCTAAGTCGCAGGAAGTAGTCCCTGAAAAACTAACTCAATTCTCACTGGACAACAGTGTACTAAATGCTCCTGCATCTAATTCAGATGGTTTTTTCAAGAAATACATGTGCTCCTTCAACTTATCTGAAAAGCCTCTCTGGAGAAACCAGAGACTATCTCCTTCTTAAAAACTATTATTGGCAGGAAGGATTCCTTTAATAGGTGACTCAGTTCTCCCAGCGAAACGATGCACTAGGTGCTCCTGCTTTTAAAACAAATGGTTTTCTTTTGGGTGATACCCTGTTTCTTCAACTTAGTTGAATAGGCCTATTTGATGTAAACAGAGCCTATCTGCACCTTCAAACACCTAACATGCAAGAAGTATCCTTTGAAAAACTAACTCAGTTCTCACTGGGCAAAAATGTGCTAGATGCCCAAGTTTCTAACAAAGATGGTTTTCTTTTGAGAGATATATATGTTCCTCCTACTTCTCTGAATAGTCCTATCTGGGGCAAACTGAGCCTACCTGCACCTTGAAACACCTAGGTGGAAGAATGTATTCCTTTCCAAACCTAAATTGATTCTCACAGGGAAACGTGCTAGATGCAACAGCCTCTAACATAGATGATTTTCTTCTGAGAGATACATGTGTTTCTTCAAGTCACATGAGTAGGCCTATTTGGAGAAATCAGAGCCTATCTCCACCTTGAAAACTCCAATTGGAGGAAGTATTCCTTTCAAACACTAACTCAATTCTCACAGGGAAACAATGTGCAAGATGGTCCTGCTTCTAACATATATGGGTTTCTTTTGAGAGATACATTTCTTTCTTCAAGTCCGCTGAATACACCTATTTAGAGCCAACAGACCTTCTCCACCTTGAAACACCTAGGTTGCAGAAAGTATTCTTTCAAAAACTAACTCAGTTCTCACAGGGAAACAATGCAGTAGTTGTTCCTGCTTCTAACATGGATGATTTTCTTTATAGAGGTACATGTGTTTTCTCAACTCAGATGAGTAGGCCCATCTGGGACAAAATGAGCCTTTCTCCACCGTGAAAACTATTATTTGCAGGAAGTATTCGTTTCAAGAGCTAACTCAATTCTTACAGGGAAATATAGTGCTATATGCTGCAGCATCTAACATAGATGGTTTTCTTTTGAGGGATATAATGTTTCTTCAACACAGCACAATGAGTGTATTTGGAGAAAACTGAGCCTATTTACACCAAGAAAACTATGAATTGCTGGTAGTATTCCTTTCAAAAACTAACTGAAATCTCCCATGGAAACAGTGTGCTAGGTATATGCAGCTTCAAACACAGATTTTTCTCTTTTTAGAGATACATATTTTTCTTCAACTCAACTCAATATCTCTACCTGGAATACCTAAGTTACAGGCTGTATTCCTTACAAAAACTAACTCAGTTGTCACAGGGAAACAATATGCTAGATGCTCCTGCTTCTAACACAGATGGGTTCCTTTTGAACGATATATGTGTTTCTTCAACTTGGTTGCATAGACCTTTTTGGAACAAAATGAGCCTTTCTCCACCTTGAAAACTCTGAATTGCTAAATGATTACTTTCTAAAACTAACTCAACTCTCTATGGAAAACAATATGCTACGTGCTGCAACGTCTAACGTAGATGCTTTTCTTTGGAGAGATACAAGTGTTCTACCAAGCTGAATAGGCCTATTTGAAGCAAACAGAGCTTATCTCCACCTTGAAACACCTAAGTTGCAGGAAGCATTCCTTTCAAAAACTAAATAAATTCTCACTGGGCAACAATGAACTAGATGTTCCTGCTTCCAACACAGGTGGTTTTCTTTTGAGAAATACATGTGTTCCTTCAACTTAACCGAATAGGGCTATGTGGAGTAAACCGAGCCTATCTCCACCTTGTTAAACCTACTTTGCTGGATGTATTCTTTGAAAAACTAACTGAATTCTCAATGGGCAACAATGCGCCAGATGCTCCTGATTCTAACAAAATGCTTTTCTTTCAAGAGAAACATGCGTTCCTTCAACTTAGCTGAATATGCCTATCTGTAGCAAACAGAGGCTATCCTCACTTTGTAACACCTAAGTTGCAGGACATATTCCTTTCAAAAAGCTAACTCGATTCTCACCAGGAAAAAATGTGCTAGATGCGGAACCCTGCAACATAGATAGTTTTTTCTAGAGAGATATATGTGTTTCTTTAACTCAGCTGAATCGGCCATTTTGAAATTAATGAGCCTTTTTTCACCTTGGAAACTATGATTTATAGGAAGTTTTCTTTTCAAAAACTAACTGAAGCTCACAGGAAAACAATGTGCTGGATGCTCATGCATCTAACAAGATGATTTTCTTACAAGAGATATATGTTTTTATTCCACCTAGGTGAAAAGGCCTATTTGGAGCAAACAGAGCCTATCTCCAACTTGAAAGACCTAAGTTGCAGGAAGTCTTCCTTGAAAAACTCTCTCAATTCTCACTTAGCCACAATGCACTAGATGCTCATGCTTCTCACACAGATGGTTTTCTTTCCAGTAATACAAATGTTTCTTCAACTTAGCTGAATAAGTCTACTTTGAGCAAACAGAGCCTATCTCCATCTTGAAACACCTAAGTTGCAGAAAGTATTCTTTTCAAAAGCTAACTCAATTCTCACAGGGAAACAATGCACTAGATGCTCCTGCTTCTAACATAGATGGCTTTCTTTATGGAGATACATGTTTATCTTCAACCTTGCTGAGTATGCCTGTTTGAACTAAGCATAGCTTACCTCCACCTTGAAACACCCAAGTTGCAGGAAGTATTCCTTGGAAAACTAACTCAATACTCACTGGGCAACAATGAGCTAGATGCTCCTGCTTCTAACACAGATGGTTGTCTTTGGAGATATACATTTGTTTCTTTACCTTAGCTGAATAGACATATTTGGAGCAAACAGAGGCTGTCTTCACCTTGTGACACCTAAGTTGCAGGAATAGTTCCTTTCAAAAGCTAACTAGAATTCTCACTTGGAAACAATGTTCTAGATGCCAAAGCTTTTAACACAGATTGTTCTCTTTGGAGAGACAAATGTGCTTCTTCAACTTAGATGAATAGGCCTATTTGGAACAAATGACCCTTTCTCCACCTGAAAAACTATGATTGTTCTGGAAGTATTTCTTTCAAAACCTAACTCACTTCTCAATCAGCAACAATTTGCTAGATGTCGTGCATCTAACATAGATGGATTTGGTTCGAGAGATATATGTGTTCCTTCAAATTAGCTGAATAGACATATTTTTAGCAAACAGAGCCAAATCTCCAAATTGAAACACCTAAGTTGCAGGAAGTATTCCTTGAAAAACTAACTCAATTGTCACTGGGCAACCAAGCCCTAACATGCCCCTGCTTCTAACACAGATGGTTTTCTTTCAAGAGACATGTGTTCCTTCAACTTAGCTGAATAGGCTTATCTGGATTAAACAGAGGCAATCTTCACCTTGTAACACCTAAGGTGCAGAAGCATTTCGTTCAAAAACTACCTCATTCTCACATTGAAACAATGTTCTATATGTCAATGCTTGTACAACACATGGTTGTCTTTGGAGAGATACATGTGTTTCTTCAACACAACTGAATAGGCCTATTTGGAACAAAATGAGCCTTTCTCCACCTTGAAACACAAAGGTCGCAGGAAGGATTCCTTGAAAAACTAACTCAATTCTCACTGGACAACAATGCGCTAGGTGCTCTTCCTTGTGACATAGATGGTTATCTTTCGAGAGAAACTTGTGCTCCTTCAACTTAGCTGAATAGGCCCATCTGCATCAAACAGAGCCTATCTCCACTTTGAAAACTATGATTTGAGGGAATATTCCCTTGAAAAACTAACTCAATTCTCAGTAATAAACTAGGTGCTTGCTATTCCTGCTTCTGACACAGATGGTTTTATGCCGAGAGATACAGATGTTTCTTCAGTTAGGTGAATAGGCCTATTTGAAACAAAATGAGCATTTCTCCAACTTGAAAGCTGTGATTTTTCTGGCAGTATTTCTTTCAAAAACTAACTGAATTCACACTGGGCAACAATGTCCTAGATGCTCCTGCTTCTAACACAGACAGTTTTGTTTGGAGAGATACATGTGTTCCTTCCAAGAAGCAGAACAGGCCTATCTGGAGGAACAGAGCCTATCTCCGCCTTGATCCACCCAATTTGCAGGAATTATTCCTTGAAAAGCTATCTAAGTTCCCACTGGACAACAATGCGGTAGATGCTCCTGCTTCTTACACAGATGGGTTTCATTCGAGAGATACATGTGTTCCTTCAACTTAGCAGAATAGTCCTATCTGGAGCAAAGAGAGGCTATCTTCACCTGGAAATATATGATTTGCAGGAAGTATTACTTGCAAAAAACTAACTCAATTCTCACAGGGAAACAATGTGCTAGATACGCCTGCTTCTAACACAGACAGTTTTCGTTTTAGCAATACATGTGTTTTTTCAATATAGCTGAATAAGCCTACTTGGAGCAAGCAGAGCCTATCTCCACCTTGAAACACCTAAGTCGCAGGAAGTAGTCCCTGAAAAACTAACTCAATTCTCACTGGACAACAGTGTACTAAATGCTCCTGCATCTAATTCAGATGGTTTTTTCAAGAAATACATGTGCTCCTTCAACTTATCTGAAAAGCCTCTCTGGAGAAACCAGAGACTATCTCCTTCTTAAAAACTATTATTGGCAGGAAGGATTCCTTTAATAGGTGACTCAGTTCTCCCAGCGAAACGATGCACTAGGTGCTCCTGCTTTTAAAACAAATGGTTTTCTTTTGGGTGATACCCTGTTTCTTCAACTTAGTTGAATAGGCCTATTTGATGTAAACAGAGCCTATCTGCACCTTCAAACACCTAACATGCAAGAAGTATCCTTTGAAAAACTAACTCAGTTCTCACTGGGCAAAAATGTGCTAGATGCCCAAGTTTCTAACAAAGATGGTTTTCTTTTGAGAGATATATATGTTCCTCCTACTTCTCTGAATAGTCCTATCTGGGGCAAACTGAGCCTACCTGCACCTTGAAACACCTAGGTGGAAGAATGTATTCCTTTCCAAACCTAAATTGATTCTCACAGGGAAACGTGCTAGATGCAACAGCCTCTAACATAGATGATTTTCTTCTGAGAGATACATGTGTTTCTTCAAGTCACATGAGTAGGCCTATTTGGAGAAATCAGAGCCTATCTCCACCTTGAAAACTCCAATTGGAGGAAGTATTCCTTTCAAACACTAACTCAATTCTCACAGGGAAACAATGTGCAAGATGGTCCTGCTTCTAACATATATGGGTTTCTTTTGAGAGATACATTTCTTTCTTCAAGTCCGCTGAATACACCTATTTAGAGCCAACAGACCTTCTCCACCTTGAAACACCTAGGTTGCAGAAAGTATTCTTTCAAAAACTAACTCAGTTCTCACAGGGAAACAATGCAGTAGTTGTTCCTGCTTCTAACATGGATGATTTTCTTTATAGAGGTACATGTGTTTTCTCAACTCAGATGAGTAGGCCCATCTGGGACAAAATGAGCCTTTCTCCACCGTGAAAACTATTATTTGCAGGAAGTATTCGTTTCAAGAGCTAACTCAATTCTTACAGGGAAATATAGTGCTATATGCTGCAGCATCTAACATAGATGGTTTTCTTTTGAGGGATATAATGTTTCTTCAACACAGCACAATGAGTGTATTTGGAGAAAACTGAGCCTATTTACACCAAGAAAACTATGAATTGCTGGTAGTATTCCTTTCAAAAACTAACTGAAATCTCCCATGGAAACAGTGTGCTAGGTATATGCAGCTTCAAACACAGATTTTTCTCTTTTTAGAGATACATATTTTTCTTCAACTCAACTCAATATCTCTACCTGGAATACCTAAGTTACAGGCTGTATTCCTTACAAAAACTAACTCAGTTGTCACAGGGAAACAATATGCTAGATGCTCCTGCTTCTAACACAGATGGGTTCCTTTTGAACGATATATGTGTTTCTTCAACTTGGTTGCATAGACCTTTTTGGAACAAAATGAGCCTTTCTCCACCTTGAAAACTCTGAATTGCTAAATGATTACTTTCTAAAACTAACTCAACTCTCTATGGAAAACAATATGCTACGTGCTGCAACGTCTAACGTAGATGCTTTTCTTTGGAGAGATACAAGTGTTCTACCAAGCTGAATAGGCCTATTTGAAGCAAACAGAGCTTATCTCCACCTTGAAACACCTAAGTTGCAGGAAGCATTCCTTTCAAAAACTAAATAAATTCTCACTGGGCAACAATGAACTAGATGTTCCTGCTTCCAACACAGGTGGTTTTCTTTTGAGAAATACATGTGTTCCTTCAACTTAACCGAATAGGGCTATGTGGAGTAAACCGAGCCTATCTCCACCTTGTTAAACCTACTTTGCTGGATGTATTCTTTGAAAAACTAACTGAATTCTCAATGGGCAACAATGCGCCAGATGCTCCTGATTCTAACAAAATGCTTTTCTTTCAAGAGAAACATGCGTTCCTTCAACTTAGCTGAATATGCCTATCTGTAGCAAACAGAGGCTATCCTCACTTTGTAACACCTAAGTTGCAGGACATATTCCTTTCAAAAAGCTAACTCGATTCTCACCAGGAAAAAATGTGCTAGATGCGGAACCCTGCAACATAGATAGTTTTTTCTAGAGAGATATATGTGTTTCTTTAACTCAGCTGAATCGGCCATTTTGAAATTAATGAGCCTTTTTTCACCTTGGAAACTATGATTTATAGGAAGTTTTCTTTTCAAAAACTAACTGAAGCTCACAGGAAAACAATGTGCTGGATGCTCATGCATCTAACAAGATGATTTTCTTACAAGAGATATATGTTTTTATTCCACCTAGGTGAAAAGGCCTATTTGGAGCAAACAGAGCCTATCTCCAACTTGAAAGACCTAAGTTGCAGGAAGTCTTCCTTGAAAAACTCTCTCAATTCTCACTTAGCCACAATGCACTAGATGCTCATGCTTCTCACACAGATGGTTTTCTTTCCAGTAATACAAATGTTTCTTCAACTTAGCTGAATAAGTCTACTTTGAGCAAACAGAGCCTATCTCCATCTTGAAACACCTAAGTTGCAGAAAGTATTCTTTTCAAAAGCTAACTCAATTCTCACAGGGAAACAATGCACTAGATGCTCCTGCTTCTAACATAGATGGCTTTCTTTATGGAGATACATGTTTATCTTCAACCTTGCTGAGTATGCCTGTTTGAACTAAGCATAGCTTACCTCCACCTTGAAACACCCAAGTTGCAGGAAGTATTCCTTGGAAAACTAACTCAATACTCACTGGGCAACAATGAGCTAGATGCTCCTGCTTCTAACACAGATGGTTGTCTTTGGAGATATACATTTGTTTCTTTACCTTAGCTGAATAGACATATTTGGAGCAAACAGAGGCTGTCTTCACCTTGTGACACCTAAGTTGCAGGAATAGTTCCTTTCAAAAGCTAACTAGAATTCTCACTTGGAAACAATGTTCTAGATGCCAAAGCTTTTAACACAGATTGTTCTCTTTGGAGAGACAAATGTGCTTCTTCAACTTAGATGAATAGGCCTATTTGGAACAAATGACCCTTTCTCCACCTGAAAAACTATGATTGTTCTGGAAGTATTTCTTTCAAAACCTAACTCACTTCTCAATCAGCAACAATTTGCTAGATGTCGTGCATCTAACATAGATGGATTTGGTTCGAGAGATATATGTGTTCCTTCAAATTAGCTGAATAGACATATTTTTAGCAAACAGAGCCAAATCTCCAAATTGAAACACCTAAGTTGCAGGAAGTATTCCTTGAAAAACTAACTCAATTGTCACTGGGCAACCAAGCCCTAACATGCCCCTGCTTCTAACACAGATGGTTTTCTTTCAAGAGACATGTGTTCCTTCAACTTAGCTGAATAGGCTTATCTGGATTAAACAGAGGCAATCTTCACCTTGTAACACCTAAGGTGCAGAAGCATTTCGTTCAAAAACTACCTCATTCTCACATTGAAACAATGTTCTATATGTCAATGCTTGTACAACACATGGTTGTCTTTGGAGAGATACATGTGTTTCTTCAACACAACTGAATAGGCCTATTTGGAACAAAATGAGCCTTTCTCCACCTTGAAACACAAAGGTCGCAGGAAGGATTCCTTGAAAAACTAACTCAATTCTCACTGGACAACAATGCGCTAGGTGCTCTTCCTTGTGACATAGATGGTTATCTTTCGAGAGAAACTTGTGCTCCTTCAACTTAGCTGAATAGGCCCATCTGCATCAAACAGAGCCTATCTCCACTTTGAAAACTATGATTTGAGGGAATATTCCCTTGAAAAACTAACTCAATTCTCAGTAATAAACTAGGTGCTTGCTATTCCTGCTTCTGACACAGATGGTTTTATGCCGAGAGATACAGATGTTTCTTCAGTTAGGTGAATAGGCCTATTTGAAACAAAATGAGCATTTCTCCAACTTGAAAGCTGTGATTTTTCTGGCAGTATTTCTTTCAAAAACTAACTGAATTCACACTGGGCAACAATGTCCTAGATGCTCCTGCTTCTAACACAGACAGTTTTGTTTGGAGAGATACATGTGTTCCTTCCAAGAAGCAGAACAGGCCTATCTGGAGGAACAGAGCCTATCTCCGCCTTGATCCACCCAATTTGCAGGAATTATTCCTTGAAAAGCTATCTAAGTTCCCACTGGACAACAATGCGGTAGATGCTCCTGCTTCTTACACAGATGGGTTTCATTCGAGAGATACATGTGTTCCTTCAACTTAGCAGAATAGTCCTATCTGGAGCAAAGAGAGGCTATCTTCACCTGGAAATATATGATTTGCAGGAAGTATTACTTGCAAAAAACTAACTCAATTCTCACAGGGAAACAATGTGCTAGATACGCCTGCTTCTAACACAGACAGTTTTCGTTTTAGCAATACATGTGTTTTTTCAATATAGCTGAATAAGCCTACTTGGAGCAAGCAGAGCCTATCTCCACCTTGAAACACCTAAGTCGCAGGAAGTAGTCCCTGAAAAACTAACTCAATTCTCACTGGACAACAGTGTACTAAATGCTCCTGCATCTAATTCAGATGGTTTTTTCAAGAAATACATGTGCTCCTTCAACTTATCTGAAAAGCCTCTCTGGAGAAAACAGAGACTATCTCCTTCTTAAAAACTATTATTGGCAGGAAGGATTCCTTTAATAGGTGACTCAGTTCTCCCAGCGAAACGATGCACTAGGTGCTCCTGCTTTTAAAACAAATGGTTTTCTTTTGGGTGATACCCTGTTTCTTCAACTTAGTTGAATAGGCCTATTTGATGTAAACAGAGCCTATCTGCACCTTCAAACACCTAACATGCAAGAAGTATCCTTTGAAAAACTAACTCAGTTCTCACTGGGCAAAAATGTGCTAGATGCCCAAGTTTCTAACAAAGATGGTTTTCTTTTGAGAGATATATATGTTCCTCCTACTTCTCTGAATAGTCCTATCTGGGGCAAACTGAGCCTACCTGCACCTTGAAACACCTAGGTGGAAGAATGTATTCCTTTCCAAACCTAAATTGATTCTCACAGGGAAACGTGCTAGATGCAACAGCCTCTAACATAGATGATTTTCTTCTGAGAGATACATGTGTTTCTTCAAGTCACATGAGTAGGCCTATTTGGAGAAATCAGAGCCTATCTCCACCTTGAAAACTCCAATTGGAGGAAGTATTCCTTTCAAACACTAACTCAATTCTCACAGGGAAACAATGTGCAAGATGGTCCTGCTTCTAACATATATGGGTTTCTTTTGAGAGATACATTTCTTTCTTCAAGTCCGCTGAATACACCTATTTAGAGCCAACAGACCTTCTCCACCTTGAAACACCTAGGTTGCAGAAAGTATTCTTTCAAAAACTAACTCAGTTCTCACAGGGAAACAATGCAGTAGTTGTTCCTGCTTCTAACATGGATGATTTTCTTTATAGAGGTACATGTGTTTTCTCAACTCAGATGAGTAGGCCCATCTGGGACAAAATGAGCCTTTCTCCACCGTGAAAACTATTATTTGCAGGAAGTATTCGTTTCAAGAGCTAACTCAATTCTTACAGGGAAATATAGTGCTATATGCTGCAGCATCTAACATAGATGGTTTTCTTTTGAGGGATATAATGTTTCTTCAACACAGCACAATGAGTGTATTTGGAGAAAACTGAGCCTATTTACACCAAGAAAACTATGAATTGCTGGTAGTATTCCTTTCAAAAACTAACTGAAATCTCCCATGGAAACAGTGTGCTAGGTATATGCAGCTTCAAACACAGATTTTTCTCTTTTTAGAGATACATATTTTTCTTCAACTCAACTCAATATCTCTACCTGGAATACCTAAGTTACAGGCTGTATTCCTTACAAAAACTAACTCAGTTGTCACAGGGAAACAATATGCTAGATGCTCCTGCTTCTAACACAGATGGGTTCCTTTTGAACGATATATGTGTTTCTTCAACTTGGTTGCATAGACCTTTTTGGAACAAAATGAGCCTTTCTCCACCTTGAAAACTCTGAATTGCTAAATGATTACTTTCTAAAACTAACTCAACTCTCTATGGAAAACAATATGCTACGTGCTGCAACGTCTAACGTAGATGCTTTTCTTTGGAGAGATACAAGTGTTCTACCAAGCTGAATAGGCCTATTTGAAGCAAACAGAGCTTATCTCCACCTTGAAACACCTAAGTTGCAGGAAGCATTCCTTTCAAAAACTAAATAAATTCTCACTGGGCAACAATGAACTAGATGTTCCTGCTTCTAACACAGGTGGTTTTCTTTTGAGAAATACATGTGTTCCTTCAACTTAACCGAATAGGGCTATGTGGAGTAAACCGAGCCTATCTCCACCTTGTTAAACCTACTTTGCTGGATGTATTCTTTGAAAAACTAACTGAATTCTCAATGGGCAACAATGCGCCAGATGCTCCTGATTCTAACAAAATGCTTTTCTTTCAAGAGAAACATGCGTTCCTTCAACTTAGCTGAATATGCCTATCTGTAGCAAACAGAGGCTATCCTCACTTTGTAACACCTAAGTTGCAGGACATATTCCTTTCAAAAAGCTAACTCGATTCTCACCAGGAAAAAATGTGCTAGATGCGGAACCCTGCAACATAGATAGTTTTTTCTAGAGAGATATATGTGTTTCTTTAACTCAGCTGAATCGGCCATTTTGAAATTAATGAGCCTTTTTTCACCTTGGAAACTATGATTTATAGGAAGTTTTCTTTTCAAAAACTAACTGAAGCTCACAGGAAAACAATGTGCTGGATGCTCATGCATCTAACAAGATGATTTTCTTACAAGAGATATATGTTTTTATTCCACCTAGGTGAAAAGGCCTATTTGGAGCAAACAGAGCCTATCTCCAACTTGAAAGACCTAAGTTGCAGGAAGTCTTCCTTGAAAAACTCTCTCAATTCTCACTTAGCCACAATGCACTAGATGCTCATGCTTCTCACACAGATGGTTTTCTTTCCAGTAATACAAATGTTTCTTCAACTTAGCTGAATAAGTCTACTTTGAGCAAACAGAGCCTATCTCCATCTTGAAACACCTAAGTTGCAGAAAGTATTCTTTTCAAAAGCTAACTCAATTCTCACAGGGAAACAATGCACTAGATGCTCCTGCTTCTAACATAGATGGCTTTCTTTATGGAGATACATGTTTATCTTCAACCTTGCTGAGTATGCCTGTTTGAACTAAGCATAGCTTACCTCCACCTTGAAACACCCAAGTTGCAGGAAGTATTCCTTGGAAAACTAACTCAATACTCACTGGGCAACAATGAGCTAGATGCTCCTGCTTCTAACACAGATGGTTGTCTTTGGAGATATACATTTGTTTCTTTACCTTAGCTGAATAGACATATTTGGAGCAAACAGAGGCTGTCTTCACCTTGTGACACCTAAGTTGCAGGAATAGTTCCTTTCAAAAGCTAACTAGAATTCTCACTTGGAAACAATGTTCTAGATGCCAAAGCTTTTAACACAGATTGTTCTCTTTGGAGAGACAAATGTGCTTCTTCAACTTAGATGAATAGGCCTATTTGGAACAAATGACCCTTTCTCCACCTGAAAAACTATGATTGTTCTGGAAGTATTTCTTTCAAAACCTAACTCACTTCTCAATCAGCAACAATTTGCTAGATGTCGTGCATCTAACATAGATGGATTTGGTTCGAGAGATATATGTGTTCCTTCAAATTAGCTGAATAGACATATTTTTAGCAAACAGAGCCAAATCTCCACCTTGAAACACCTAAGTTGCAGGAAGTATTCCTTGAAAAACTAACTCAATTGTCACTGGGCAACCAAGCCCTAACATGCCCCTGCTTCTAACACAGATGGTTTTCTTTCAAGAGACATGTGTTCCTTCAACTTAGCTGAATAGGCTTATCTGGATTAAACAGAGGCAATCTTCACCTTGTAACACCTAAGGTGCAGAAGCATTTCGTTCAAAAACTACCTCATTCTCACATTGAAACAATGTTCTATATGTCAATGCTTGTACAACACATGGTTGTCTTTGGAGAGATACATGTGTTTCTTCAACACAACTGAATAGGCCTATTTGGAACAAAATGAGCCTTTCTCCACCTTGAAACACAAAGGTCGCAGGAAGGATTCCTTGAAAAACTAACTCAATTCTCACTGGACAACAATGCGCTAGGTGCTCTTCCTTGTGACATAGATGGTTATCTTTCGAGAGAAACTTGTGCTCCTTCAACTTAGCTGAATAGGCCCATCTGCATCAAACAGAGCCTATCTCCACTTTGAAAACTATGATTTGAGGGAATATTCCCTTGAAAAACTAACTCAATTCTCAGTAATAAACTAGGTGCTTGCTATTCCTGCTTCTGACACAGATGGTTTTATGCCGAGAGATACAGATGTTTCTTCAGTTAGGTGAATAGGCCTATTTGAAACAAAATGAGCATTTCTCCAACTTGAAAGCTGTGATTTTTCTGGCAGTATTTCTTTCAAAAACTAACTGAATTCACACTGGGCAACAATGTCCTAGATGCTCCTGCTTCTAACACAGACAGTTTTGTTTGGAGAGATACATGTGTTCCTTCCAAGAAGCAGAACAGGCCTATCTGGAGGAACAGAGCCTATCTCCGCCTTGATCCACCCAATTTGCAGGAATTATTCCTTGAAAAGCTATCTAAGTTCCCACTGGACAACAATGCGGTAGATGCTCCTGCTTCTTACACAGATGGGTTTCATTCGAGAGATACATGTGTTCCTTCAACTTAGCAGAATAGTCCTATCTGGAGCAAAGAGAGGCTATCTTCACCTGGAAATATATGATTTGCAGGAAGTATTACTTGCAAAAAACTAACTCAATTCTCACAGGGAAACAATGTGCTAGATACGCCTGCTTCTAACACAGACAGTTTTCGTTTTAGCAATACATGTGTTTTTTCAATATAGCTGAATAAGCCTACTTGGAGCAAGCAGAGCCTATCTCCACCTTGAAACACCTAAGTCGCAGGAAGTAGTCCCTGAAAAACTAACTCAATTCTCACTGGACAACAGTGTACTAAATGCTCCTGCATCTAATTCAGATGGTTTTTTCAAGAAATACATGTGCTCCTTCAACTTATCTGAAAAGCCTCTCTGGAGAAAACAGAGACTATCTCCTTCTTAAAAACTATTATTGGCAGGAAGGATTCCTTTAATAGGTGACTCAGTTCTCCCAGCGAAACGATGCACTAGGTGCTCCTGCTTTTAAAACAAATGGTTTTCTTTTGGGTGATACCCTGTTTCTTCAACTTAGTTGAATAGGCCTATTTGATGTAAACAGAGCCTATCTGCACCTTCAAACACCTAACATGCAAGAAGTATCCTTTGAAAAACTAACTCAGTTCTCACTGGGCAAAAATGTGCTAGATGCCCAAGTTTCTAACAAAGATGGTTTTCTTTTGAGAGATATATATGTTCCTCCTACTTCTCTGAATAGTCCTATCTGGGGCAAACTGAGCCTACCTGCACCTTGAAACACCTAGGTGGAAGAATGTATTCCTTTCCAAACCTAAATTGATTCTCACAGGGAAACGTGCTAGATGCAACAGCCTCTAACATAGATGATTTTCTTCTGAGAGATACATGTGTTTCTTCAAGTCACATGAGTAGGCCTATTTGGAGAAATCAGAGCCTATCTCCACCTTGAAAACTCCAATTGGAGGAAGTATTCCTTTCAAACACTAACTCAATTCTCACAGGGAAACAATGTGCAAGATGGTCCTGCTTCTAACATATATGGGTTTCTTTTGAGAGATACATTTCTTTCTTCAAGTCCGCTGAATACACCTATTTAGAGCCAACAGACCTTCTCCACCTTGAAACACCTAGGTTGCAGAAAGTATTCTTTCAAAAACTAACTCAGTTCTCACAGGGAAACAATGCAGTAGTTGTTCCTGCTTCTAACATGGATGATTTTCTTTATAGAGGTACATGTGTTTTCTCAACTCAGATGAGTAGGCCCATCTGGGACAAAATGAGCCTTTCTCCACCGTGAAAACTATTATTTGCAGGAAGTATTCGTTTCAAGAGCTAACTCAATTCTTACAGGGAAATATAGTGCTATATGCTGCAGCATCTAACATAGATGGTTTTCTTTTGAGGGATATAATGTTTCTTCAACACAGCACAATGAGTGTATTTGGAGAAAACTGAGCCTATTTACACCAAGAAAACTATGAATTGCTGGTAGTATTCCTTTCAAAAACTAACTGAAATCTCCCATGGAAACAGTGTGCTAGGTATATGCAGCTTCAAACACAGATTTTTCTCTTTTTAGAGATACATATTTTTCTTCAACTCAACTCAATATCTCTACCTGGAATACCTAAGTTACAGGCTGTATTCCTTACAAAAACTAACTCAGTTGTCACAGGGAAACAATATGCTAGATGCTCCTGCTTCTAACACAGATGGGTTCCTTTTGAACGATATATGTGTTTCTTCAACTTGGTTGCATAGACCTTTTTGGACCAAAATGAGCCTTTCTCCACCTTGAAAACTCTGAATTGCTAAATGATTACTTTCTAAAACTAACTCAACTCTCTATGGAAAACAATATGCTACGTGCTGCAACGTCTAACGTAGATGCTTTTCTTTGGAGAGATACAAGTGTTCTACCAAGCTGAATAGGCCTATTTGAAGCAAACAGAGCTTATCTCCACCTTGAAACACCTAAGTTGCAGGAAGCATTCCTTTCAAAAACTAAATAAATTCTCACTGGGCAACAATGAACTAGATGTTCCTGCTTCTAACACAGGTGGTTTTCTTTTGAGAAATACATGTGTTCCTTCAACTTAACCGAATAGGGCTATGTGGAGTAAACCGAGCCTATCTCCACCTTGTTAAACCTACTTTGCTGGATGTATTCTTTGAAAAACTAACTGAATTCTCAATGGGCAACAATGCGCCAGATGCTCCTGATTCTAACAAAATGCTTTTCTTTCAAGAGAAACATGTGTTCCTTCAACTTAGCTGAATATGCCTATCTGTAGCAAACAGAGGCTATCCTCACTTTGTAACACCTAAGTTGCAGGACATATTCCTTTCAAAAAGCTAACTCGATTCTCACCAGGAAAAAATGTGCTAGATGCGGAACCCTGCAACATAGATAGTTTTTTCTAGAGAGATATATGTGTTTCTTTAACTCAGCTGAATCGGCCATTTTGAAATTAATGAGCCTTTTTTCACCTTGGAAACTATGATTTATAGGAAGTTTTCTTTTCAAAAACTAACTGAAGCTCACAGGAAAACAATGTGCTGGATGCTCATGCATCTAACAAGATGATTTTCTTACAAGAGATATATGTTTTTATTCCACCTAGGTGAAAAGGCCTATTTGGAGCAAACAGAGCCTATCTCCAACTTGAAAGACCTAAGTTGCAGGAAGTCTTCCTTGAAAAACTCTCTCAATTCTCACTTAGCCACAATGCACTAGATGCTCATGCTTCTCACACAGATGGTTTTCTTTCCAGTAATACAAATGTTTCTTCAACTTAGCTGAATAAGTCTACTTTGAGCAAACAGAGCCTATCTCCATCTTGAAACACCTAAGTTGCAGAAAGTATTCTTTTCAAAAGCTAACTCAATTCTCACAGGGAAACAATGCACTAGATGCTCCTGCTTCTAACATAGATGGCTTTCTTTATGGAGATACATGTTTATCTTCAACCTTGCTGAGTATGCCTGTTTGAACTAAGCATAGCTTACCTCCACCTTGAAACACCCAAGTTGCAGGAAGTATTCCTTGGAAAACTAACTCAATACTCACTGGGCAACAATGAGCTAGATGCTCCTGCTTCTAACACAGATGGTTGTCTTTGGAGATATACATTTGTTTCTTTACCTTAGCTGAATAGACATATTTGGAGCAAACAGAGGCTGTCTTCACCTTGTGACACCTAAGTTGCAGGAATAGTTCCTTTCAAAAGCTAACTAGAATTCTCACTTGGAAACAATGTTCTAGATGCCAAAGCTTTTAACACAGATTGTTCTCTTTGGAGAGACAAATGTGCTTCTTCAACTTAGATGAATAGGCCTATTTGGAACAAATGACCCTTTCTCCACCTGAAAAACTATGATTGTTCTGGAAGTATTTCTTTCAAAACCTAACTCACTTCTCAATCAGCAACAATTTGCTAGATGTCGTGCATCTAACATAGATGGATTTGGTTCGAGAGATATATGTGTTCCTTCAAATTAGCTGAATAGACATATTTTTAGCAAACAGAGCCAAATCTCCAAATTGAAACACCTAAGTTGCAGGAAGTATTCCTTGAAAAACTAACTCAATTGTCACTGGGCAACCAAGCCCTAACATGCCCCTGCTTCTAACACAGATGGTTTTCTTTCAAGAGACATGTGTTCCTTCAACTTAGCTGAATAGGCTTATCTGGATTAAACAGAGGCAATCTTCACCTTGTAACACCTAAGGTGCAGAAGCATTTCGTTCAAAAACTACCTCATTCTCACATTGAAACAATGTTCTATATGTCAATGCTTGTACAACACATGGTTGTCTTTGGAGAGATACATGTGTTTCTTCAACACAACTGAATAGGCCTATTTGGAACAAAATGAGCCTTTCTCCACCTTGAAACACAAAGGTCGCAGGAAGGATTCCTTGAAAAACTAACTCAATTCTCACTGGACAACAATGCGCTAGGTGCTCTTCCTTGTGACATAGATGGTTATCTTTCGAGAGAAACTTGTGCTCCTTCAACTTAGCTGAATAGGCCCATCTGCATCAAACAGAGCCTATCTCCACTTTGAAAACTATGATTTGAGGGAATATTCCCTTGAAAAACTAACTCAATTCTCAGTAATAAACTAGGTGCTTGCTATTCCTGCTTCTGACACAGATGGTTTTATGCCGAGAGATACAGATGTTTCTTCAGTTAGGTGAATAGGCCTATTTGAAACAAAATGAGCATTTCTCCAACTTGAAAGCTGTGATTTTTCTGGCAGTATTTCTTTCAAAAACTAACTGAATTCACACTGGGCAACAATGTCCTAGATGCTCCTGCTTCTAACACAGACAGTTTTGTTTGGAGAGATACATGTGTTCCTTCCAAGAAGCAGAACAGGCCTATCTGGAGGAACAGAGCCTATCTCCGCCTTGATCCACCCAATTTGCAGGAATTATTCCTTGAAAAGCTATCTAAGTTCCCACTGGACAACAATGCGGTAGATGCTCCTGCTTCTTACACAGATGGGTTTCATTCGAGAGATACATGTGTTCCTTCAACTTAGCAGAATAGTCCTATCTGGAGCAAAGAGAGGCTATCTTCACCTGGAAATATATGATTTGCAGGAAGTATTACTTGCAAAAAACTAACTCAATTCTCACAGGGAAACAATGTGCTAGATACGCCTGCTTCTAACACCGACAGTTTTCGTTTTAGCAATACATGTGTTTTTTCAATATAGCTGAATAAGCCTACTTGGAGCAAGCAGAGCCTATCTCCACCTTGAAACACCTAAGTCGCAGGAAGTAGTCCCTGAAAAACTAACTCAATTCTCACTGGACAACAGTGTACTAAATGCTCCTGCATCTAATTCAGATGGTTTTTTCAAGAAATACATGTGCTCCTTCAACTTATCTGAAAAGCCTCTCTGGAGAAAACAGAGACTATCTCCTTCTTGAAAACTATTATTGGCAGGAAGGATTCCTTTAATAGGTGACTCAGTTCTCCCAGCGAAACGATGCACTAGGTGCTCCTGCTTTTAAAACAAATGGTTTTCTTTTGGGTGATACCCTGTTTCTTCAACTTAGTTGAATAGGCCTATTTGATGTAAACAGAGCCTATCTGCACCTTCAAACACCTAACATGCAAGAAGTATCCTTTGAAAAACTAACTCAGTTCTCACTGGGCAAAAATGTGCTAGATGCCCAAGTTTCTAACAAAGATGGTTTTCTTTTGAGAGATATATATGTTCCTCCTACTTCTCTGAATAGTCCTATCTGGGGCAAACTGAGCCTACCTGCACCTTGAAACACCTAGGTGGAAGAATGTATTCCTTTCCAAACCTAAATTGATTCTCACAGGGAAACGTGCTAGATGCAACAGCCTCTAACATAGATGATTTTCTTCTGAGAGATACATGTGTTTCTTCAAGTCACATGAGTAGGCCTATTTGGAGAAATCAGAGCCTATCTCCACCTTGAAAACTCCAATTGGAGGAAGTATTCCTTTCAAACACTAACTCAATTCTCACAGGGAAACAATGTGCAAGATGGTCCTGCTTCTAACATATATGGGTTTCTTTTGAGAGATATATTTCTTTCTTCAAGTCAGCTGAATACACCTATTTAGAGCCAACAGACCTTCTCCACCTTGAAACACCTAGGTTGCAGAAAGTATTCTTTCAAAAACTAACTCAATTCTCACAGGGAAACAATGCAGTAGTTGTTCCTGCTTCTAACATGGATGATTTTCTTTATAGAGGTACATGTGTTTTCTCAACTCAGATGAGTAGGCCCATCTGGGACAAAATGAGCCTTTCTCCACCGTGAAAACTATTATTTGCAGGAAGTATTCGTTTCAAGAGCTAACTCAATTCTTACAGGGAAATATAGTGCTATATGCTGCAGCATCTAACATAGATGGTTTTCTTTTGAGGGATATAATGTTTCTTCAACACAGCACAATGAGTGTATTTGGAGAAAACTGAGCCTATTTACACCAAGAAAACTATGAATTGCTGGTAGTATTCCTTTCAAAAACTAACTGAAATCTCCCATGGAAACAGTGTGCTAGGTATATGCAGCTTCAAACACAGATTTTTCTCTTTTTAGAGATACATATTTTTCTTCAACTCAACTCAATATCTCTACCTGGAATACCTAAGTTACAGGCTGTATTCCTTACAAAAACTAACTCAGTTGTCACAGGGAAACAATATGCTAGATGCTCCTGCTTCTAACACAGATGGGTTCCTTTTGAACGATATATGTGTTTCTTCAACTTGGTTGCATAGACCTTTTTGGACCAAAATGAGCCTTTCTCCACCTTGAAAACTCTGAATTGCTAAATGATTACTTTCTAAAACTAACTCAACTCTCTATGGAAAACAATATGCTACGTGCTGCAACGTCTAACGTAGATGCTTTTCTTTGGAGAGATACAAGTGTTCTACCAAGCTGAATAGGCCTATTTGAAGCAAACAGAGCTTATCTCCACCTTGAAACACCTAAGTTGCAGGAAGCATTCCTTTCAAAAACTAAATAAATTCTCACTGGGCAACAATGAACTAGATGTTCCTGCTTCTAACACAGGTGGTTTTCTTTTGAGAAATACATGTGTTCCTTCAACTTAACCGAATAGGGCTATGTGGAGTAAACCGAGCCTATCTCCACCTTGTTAAACCTACTTTGCTGGATGTATTCTTTGAAAAACTAACTGAATTCTCAATGGGCAACAATGCGCCAGATGCTCCTGATTCTAACAAAATGCTTTTCTTTCAAGAGAAACATGCGTTCCTTCAACTTAGCTGAATATGCCTATCTGTAGCAAACAGAGGCTATCCTCACTTTGTAACACCTAAGTTGCAGGACATATTCCTTTCAAAAAGCTAACTCGATTCTCACCAGGAAAAAATGTGCTAGATGCGGAACCCTGCAACATAGATAGTTTTTTCTAGAGAGATATATGTGTTTCTTTAACTCAGCTGAATCGGCCATTTTGAAATTAATGAGCCTTTTTTCACCTTGGAAATTATGATTTATAGGAAGTTTTCTTTTCAAAAACTAACTGAAGCTCACAGGAAAACAATGTGCTGGATGCTCATGCATCTAACAAGATGATTTTCTTACAAGAGATATATGTTTTTATTCCACCTAGCTGAAAAGGCCTATTTGGAGCAAACAGAGCCTATCTCCAACTTGAAAGACCTAAGTTGCAGGAAGTCTTCCTTGAAAAACTCTCTCAATTCTCACTTAGCCACAATGCACTAGATGCTCATGCTTCTCACACAGATGGATTTCTTTCCAGTAATACAAATGTTTCTTCAACTTAGCTGAATAAGTCTACTTTGAGCAAACAGAGCCTATCTCCATCTTGAAACACCTAAGTTGCAGAAAGTATTCTTTTCAAAAGCTAACTCAATTCTCACAGGGAAACAATGCACTAGATGCTCCTGCTTCTAACATAGATGGCTTTCTTTATGGAGATACATGTTTATCTTCAACCTTGCTGAGTATGCCTGTTTGAACTAAGCATAGCTTACCTCCACCTTGAAACACCCAAGTTGCAGGAAGTATTCCTTGGAAAACTAACTCAATACTCACTGGGCAACAATGAGCTAGATGCTCCTGCTTCTAACACAGATGGTTGTCTTTGGAGATATACATTTGTTTCTTTACCTTAGCTGAATAGACATATTTGGAGCAAACAGAGGCTGTCTTCACCTTGTGACACCTAAGTTGCAGGAATAGTTCCTTTCAAAAGCTAACTAGAATTCTCACTTGGAAACAATGTTCTAGATGCCAAAGCTTTTAACACAGATTGTTCTCTTTGGAGAGACAAATGTGCTTCTTCAACTTAGATGAATAGGCCTATTTGGAACAAATGACCCTTTCTCCACCTGAAAAACTATGATTGTTCTGGAAGTATTTCTTTCAAAACCTAACTCACTTCTCAATCAGCAACAATTTGCTAGATGTCGTGCATCTAACATAGATGGATTTGGTTCGAGAGATGTATGTGTTCCTTCAAATTAGCTGAATAGACATATTTTTAGCAAACAGAGCCAAATCTCCACCTTGAAACACCTAAGTTGCAGGAAGTATTCCTTGAAAAACTAACTCAATTGTCACTGGGCAACCAAGCCCTAACATGCCCCTGCTTCTAACACAGATGGTTTTCTTTCAAGAGACATGTGTTCCTTCAACTTAGCTGAATAGGCTTATCTGGATTAAACAGAGGCAATCTTCACCTTGTAACACCTAAGGTGCAGAAGCATTTCGTTCAAAAACTACCTCATTCTCACATTGAAACAATGTTCTATATGTCAATGCTTGTACAACACATGGTTGTCTTTGGAGAGATACATGTGTTTCTTCAACACAACTAAATAGGCCTATTTGGAACAAAATGAGCCTTTCTCCACCTTGAAACACAAAGGTCGCAGGAAGGATTCCTTGAAAAACTAACTCAATTCTCACTGGACAACAATGCGCTAGGTGCTCTTCCTTGTGACATAGATGGTTATCTTTCGAGAGAAACTTGTGCTCCTTCAACTTAGCTGAATAGGCCCATCTGCATCAAACAGAGCCTATCTCCACTTTGAAAACTATGATTTGAGGGAATATTCCCTTGAAAAACTAACTCAATTCTCAGTAATAAACTAGGTGCTTGCTATTCCTGCTTCTGACACAGATGGTTTTATGCCGAGAGATACAGATGTTTCTTCAGTTAGGTGAATAGGCCTATTTGAAACAAAATGAGCATTTCTCCAACTTGAAAGCTGTGATTTTTCTGGCAGTATTTCTTTCAAAAACTAACTGAATTCACACTGGGCAACAATGTCCTAGATGCTCCTGCTTCTAACACAGACAGTTTTGTTTGGAGAGATACATGTGTTCCTTCCAAGAAGCAGAACAGGCCTATCTGGAGGAACAGAGCCTATCTCCGCCTTGATCCACCCAATTTGCAGGAATTATTCCTTGAAAAGCTATCTAAGTTCCCACTGGACAACAATGCGGTAGATGCTCCTGCTTCTTACACAGATGGGTTTCTTTCGAGAGATACATGTGTTCCTTCAACTTAGCAGAATAGTCCTATCTGGAGCAAAGAGAGGCTATCTTCACCTGGAAATATATGATTTGCAGGAAGTATTACTTGCAAAAAACTAACTCAATTCTCACAGGGAAACAATGTGCTAGATACGCCTGCTTCTAACACAGACAGTTTTCGTTTTAGCAATACATGTGTTTTTTCAATATAGCTGAATAAGCCTACTTGGAGCAAGCAGAGCCTATCTCCACCTTGAAACACCTAAGTCGCAGGAAGTAGTCCCTGAAAAACTAACTCAATTCTCACTGGACAACAGTGTACTAAATGCTCCTGCATCTAATTCAGATGGTTTTTTCAAGAAATACATGTGCTCCTTCAACTTATCTGAAAAGCCTCTCTGGAGAAAACAGAGACTATCTCCTTCTTGAAAACTATTATTGGCAGGAAGGATTCCTTTAATAGGTGACTCAGTTCTCCCAGCGAAACGATGCACTAGGTGCTCCTGCTTTTAAAACAAATGGTTTTCTTTTGGGTGATACCCTGTTTCTTCAACTTAGTTGAATAGGCCTATTTGATGTAAACAGAGCCTATCTGCACCTTCAAACACCTAACATGCAAGAAGTATCCTTTGAAAAACTAACTCAGTTCTCACTGGGCAAAAATGTGCTAGATGCCCAAGTTTCTAACAAAGATGGTTTTCTTTTGAGAGATATATATGTTCCTCCTACTTCTCTGAATACTCCTATCTGGGGCAAACTGAGCCTACCTGCACCTTGAAACACCTAGGTGGAAGAATGTATTCCTTTCCAAACCTAAATTGATTCTCACAGGGAAACGTGCTAGATGCAACAGCCTCTAACATAGATGATTTTCTTCTGAGAGATACATGTGTTTCTTCAAGTCACATGAGTAGGCCTATTTGGAGAAATCAGAGCCTATCTCCACCTTGAAAACTCCAATTGGAGGAAGTATTCCTTTCAAACACTAACTCAATTCTCACAGGGAAACAATGTGCAAGATGGTCCTGCTTCTAACATATATGGGTTTCTTTTGAGAGATACATTTCTTTCTTCAAGTCAGCTGAATACACCTATTTAGAGCCAACAGACCTTCTCCACCTTGAAACACCTAGGTTGCAGAAAGTATTCTTTCAAAAACTAACTCAGTTCTCACAGGGAAACAATGCAGTAGTTGTTCCTGCTTCTAACATGGATGATTTTCTTTATAGAGGTACATGTGTTTTCTCAACTCAGATGAGTAGGCCCATCTGGGACAAAATGAGCCTTTCTCCACCGTGAAAACTATTATTTGCAGGAAGTATTCGTTTCAAGAGCTAACTCAATTCTTACAGGGAAATATAGTGCTATATGCTGCAGCATCTAACATAGATGGTTTTCTTTTGAGGGATATAATGTTTCTTCAACACAGCACAATGAGTGTATTTGGAGAAAACTGAGCCTATTTACACCAAGAAAACTATGAATTGCTGGTAGTATTCCTTTCAAAAACTAACTGAAATCTCCCATGGAAACAGTGTGCTAGGTATATGCAGCTTCAAACACAGATTTTTCTCTTTTTAGAGATACATATTTTTCTTCAACTCAACTCAATATCTCTACCTGGAATACCTAAGTTACAGGCTGTATTCCTTACAAAAACTAACTCAGTTGTCACAGGGAAACAATATGCTAGATGCTCCTGCTTCTAACACAGATGGGTTCCTTTTGAACGATATATGTGTTTCTTCAACTTGGTTGCATAGACCTTTTTGGACCAAAATGAGCCTTTCTCCACCTTGAAAACTCTGAATTGCTAAATGATTACTTTCTAAAACTAACTCAACTCTCTATGGAAAACAATATGCTACGTGCTGCAACGTCTAACGTAGATGCTTTTCTTTGGAGAGATACAAGTGTTCTACCAAGCTGAATAGGCCTATTTGAAGCAAACAGAGCTTATCTCCACCTTGAAACACCTAAGTTGCAGGAAGCATTCCTTTCAAAAACTAAATAAATTCTCACTGGGCAACAATGAACTAGATGTTCCTGCTTCTAACACAGGTGGTTTTCTTTTGAGAAATACATGTGTTCCTTCAACTTAACCGAATAGGGCTATGTGGAGTAAACCGAGCCTATCTCCACCTTGTTAAACCTACTTTGCTGGATGTATTCTTTGAAAAACTAACTGAATTCTCAATGGGCAACAATGCGCCAGATGCTCCTGATTCTAACAAAATGCTTTTCTTTCAAGAGAAACATGCGTTCCTTCAACTTAGCTGAATATGCCTATCTGTAGCAAACAGAGGCTATCCTCACTTTGTAACACCTAAGTTGCAGGACATATTCCTTTCAAAAAGCTAACTCGATTCTCACCAGGAAAAAATGTGCTAGATGCGGAACCCTGCAACATAGATAGTTTTTTCTAGAGAGATATATGTGTTTCTTTAACTCAGCTGAATCGGCCATTTTGAAATTAATGAGCCTTTTTTCACCTTGGAAACTATGATTTATAGGAAGTTTTCTTTTCAAAAACTAACTGAAGCTCACAGGAAAACAATGTGCTGGATGCTCATGCATCTAACAAGATGATTTTCTTACAAGAGATATATGTTTTTATTCCACCTAGCTGAAAAGGCCTATTTGGAGCAAACAGAGCCTAACTCCAACTTGAAAGACCTAAGTTGCAGGAAGTCTTCCTTGAAAAACTCTCTCAATTCTCACTTAGCCACAATGCACTAGATGCTCATGCTTCTCACACAGATGGTTTTCTTTCCAGTAATACAAATGTTTCTTCAACTTAGCTGAATAAGTCTACTTTGAGCAAACAGAGCCTATCTCCATCTTGAAACACCTAAGTTGCAGAAAGTATTCTTTTCAAAAGCTAACTCAATTCTCACAGGGAAACAATGCACTAGATGCTCCTGCTTCTAACATAGATGGCTTTCTTTATGGAGATACATGTTTATCTTCAACCTTGCTGAGTATGCCTGTTTGAACTAAGCATAGCTTACCTCCACCTTGAAACACCCAAGTTGCAGGAAGTATTCCTTGGAAAACTAACTCAATACTCACTGGGCAACAATGAGCTAGATGCTCCTGCTTCTAACACAGATGGTTGTCTTTGGAGATATACATTTGTTTCTTTACCTTAGCTGAATAGACATATTTGGAGCAAACAGAGGCTGTCTTCACCTTGTGACACCTAAGTTGCAGGAATAGTTCCTTTCAAAAGCTAACTAGAATTCTCACTTGGAAACAATGTTCTAGATGCCAAAGCTTTTAACACAGATTGTTCTCTTTGGAGAGACAAATGTGCTTCTTCAACTTAGATGAATAGGCCTATTTGGAACAAATGACCCTTTCTCCACCTGAAAAACTATGATTGTTCTGGAAGTATTGCTTTCAAAACCTAACTCACTTCTCAATCAGCAACAATTTGCTAGATGTCGTGCATCTAACATAGATGGATTTGGTTCGAGAGATATATGTGTTCCTTCAAATTAGCTGAATAGACATATTTTTAGCAAACAGAGCCAAATCTCCACCTTGAAACACCTAAGTTGCAGGAAGTATTCCTTGAAAAACTATCTCAATTGTCACTGGGCAACCAAGCCCTAACATGCCCCTGCTTCTAACACAGATGGTTTTCTTTCAAGAGACATGTGTTCCTTCAACTTAGCTGAATAGGCTTATCTGGATTAAACAGAGGCAATCTTCACCTTGTAACACCTAAGGTGCAGAAGCATTTCGTTCAAAAACTACCTCATTCTCACATTGAAACAATGTTCTATATGTCAATGCTTGTACAACACATGGTTGTCTTTGGAGAGATACATGTGTTTCTTCAACACAACTGAATAGGCCTATTTGGAACAAAATGAGCCTTTCTCCACCTTGAAACACAAAGGTCGCAGGAAGGATTCCTTGAAAAACTAACTCAATTCTCACTGGACAACAATGCGCTAGGTGCTCTTCCTTGTGACATAGATGGTTATCTTTCGAGAGAAACTTGTGCTCCTTCAACTTAGCTGAATAGGCCCATCTGCATCAAACAGAGCCTATCTCCACTTTGAAAACTATGATTTGAGGGAATATTCCCTTGAAAAACTAACTCAATTCTCAGTAATAAACTAGGTGCTTGCTATTCCTGCTTCTGACACAGATGGTTTTATGCCGAGAGATACAGATGTTTCTTCAGTTAGGTGAATAGGCCTATTTGAAACAAAATGAGCATTTCTCCAACTTGAAAGCTGTGATTTTTCTGGCAGTATTTCTTTCAAAAACTAACTGAATTCACACTGGGCAACAATGTCCTAGATGCTCCTGCTTCTAACACAGACAGTTTTGTTTGGAGAGATACATGTGTTCCTTCCAAGAAGCAGAACAGGCCTATCTGGAGGAACAGAGCCTATCTCCGCCTTGATCCACCCAATTTGCAGGAATTATTCCTTGAAAAGCTATCTAAGTTCCCACTGGACAACAATGCGGTAGATGCTCCTGCTTCTTACACAGCTGGGTTTCATTCGAGAGATACATGTGTTCCTTCAACTTAGCAGAATAGTCCTATCTGGAGCAAAGAGAGGCTATCTTCACCTGGAAATATATGATTTGCAGGAAGTATTACTTGCAAAAAACTAACTCAATTCTCACAGGGAAACAATGTGCTAGATACGCCTGCTTCTAACACAGACAGTTTTCGTTTTAGCAATACATGTGTTTTTTCAATATAGCTGAATAAGCCTACTTGGAGCAAGCAGAGCCTATCTCCACCTTGAAACACCGAAGTCGCAGGAAGTAGTCCCTGAAAAACTAACTCAATTCTCACTGGACAACAGTGTACTAAATGCTCCTGCATCTAATTCAGATGGTTTTTTCAAGAAATACATGTGCTCCTTCAACTTATCTGAAAAGCCTCTCTGGAGAAAACAGAGACTATCTCCTTCTTGAAAACTATTATTGGCAGGAAGGATTCCTTTAATAGGTGACTCAGTTCTCCCAGCGAAACGATGCACTAGGTGCTCCTGCTTTTAAAACAAATGGTTTTCTTTTGGGTGATACCCTGTTTCTTCAACTTAGTTGAATAGGCCTATTTGATGTAAACAGAGCCTATCTGCACCTTCAAACACCTAACATGCAAGAAGTATCCTTTGAAAAACTAACTCAGTTCTCACTGGGCAAAAATGTGCTAGATGCCCAAGTTTCTAACAAAGATGGTTTTCTTTTGAGAGATATATATGTTCCTCCTACTTCTCTGAATAGTCCTATCTGGGGCAAACTGAGCCTACCTGCACCTTGAAACACCTAGGTGGAAGAATGTATTCCTTTCCAAACCTAAATTGATTCTCACAGGGAAACGTGCTAGATGCAACAGCCTCTAACATAGATGATTTTCTTCTGAGAGATACATGTGTTTCTTCAAGTCACATGAGTAGGCCTATTTGGAGAAATCAGAGCCTATCTCCACCTTGAAAACTCCAATTGGAGGAAGTATTCCTTTCAAACACTAACTCAATTCTCACAGGGAAACAATGTGCAAGATGGTCCTGCTTCTAACATATATGGGTTTCTTTTGAGAGATACATTTCTTTCTTCAAGTCAGCTGAATACACCTATTTAGAGCCAACAGACCTTCTCCACCTTGAAACACCTAGGTTGCAGAAAGTATTCTTTCAAAAACTAACTCAATTCTCACAGGGAAACAATGCAGTAGTTGTTCCTGCTTCTAACATGGATGATTTTCTTTATAGAGGTACATGTGTTTTCTCAACTCAGATGAGTAGGCCCATCTGGGACAAAATGAGCCTTTCTCCACCGTGAAAACTATTATTTGCAGGAAGTATTCGTTTCAAGAGCTAACTCAATTCTTACAGGGAAATAAAGTGCTATATGCTGCAGCATCTAACATAGATGGTTTTCTTTTGAGGGATATAATGTTTCTTCAACACAGCACAATGAGTGTATTTGGAGAAAACTGAGCCTATTTACACCAAGAAAACTATGAATTGCTGGTAGTATTCCTTTCAAAAACTAACTGAAATCTCCCATGGAAACAGTGTGCTAGGTATATGCAGCTTCAAACACAGATTTTTCTCTTTTTAGAGATACATATTTTTCTTCAACTCAACTCAATATCTCTACCTGGAATACCTAAGTTACAGGCTGTATTCCTTACAAAAACTAACTCAGTTGTCACAGGGAAACAATATGCTAGATGCTCCTGCTTCTAACACAGATGGGTTCCTTTTGAACGATATATGTGTTTCTTCAACTTGGTTGCATAGACCTTTTTGGACCAAAATGAGCCTTTCTCCACCTTGAAAACTCTGAATTGCTAAATGATTACTTTCTAAAACTAACTCAACTCTCTATGGAAAACAATATGCTACGTGCTGCAACGTCTAACGTAGATGCTTTTCTTTGGAGAGATACAAGTGTTCTACCAAGCTGAATAGGCCTATTTGAAGCAAACAGAGCTTATCTCCACCTTGAAACACCTAAGTTGCAGGAAGCATTCCTTTCAAAAACTAAATAAATTCTCACTGGGCAACAATGAACTAGATGTTCCTGCTTCTAACACAGGTGGTTTTCTTTTGAGAAATACATGTGTTCCTTCAACTTAACCGAATAGGGCTATGTGGAGTAAACCGAGCCTATCTCCACCTTGTTAAACCTACTTTGCTGGATGTATTCTTTGAAAAACTAACTGAATTCTCAATGGGCAACAATGCGCCAGATGCTCCTGATTCTAACAAAATGCTTTTCTTTCAAGAGAAACATGCGTTCCTTCAACTTAGCTGAATATGCCTATCTGTAGCAAACAGAGGCTATCCTCACTTTGTAACACCTAAGTTGCAGGACATATTCCTTTCAAAAAGCTAACTCGATTCTCACCAGGAAAAAATGTGCTAGATGCGGAACCCTGCAACATAGATAGTTTTTTCTAGAGAGATATATGTGTTTCTTTAACTCAGCTGAATCGGCCATTTTGAAATTAATGAGCCTTTTTTCACCTTGGAAACTATGATTTATAGGAAGTTTTCTTTTCAAAAACTAACTGAAGCTCACAGGAAAACAATGTGCTGGATGCTCATGCATCTAACAAGATGATTTTCTTACAAGAGATATATGTTTTTATTCCACCTAGCTGAAAAGGCCTATTTGGAGCAAACAGAGCCTAACTCCAACTTGAAAGACCTAAGTTGCAGGAAGTCTTCCTTGAAAAACTCTCTCAATTCTCACTTAGCCACAATGCACTAGATGCTCATGCTTCTCACACAGATGGTTTTCTTTCCAGTAATACAAATGTTTCTTCAACTTAGCTGAATAAGTCTACTTTGAGCAAACAGAGCCTATCTCCATCTTGAAACACCTAAGTTGCAGAAAGTATTCTTTTCAAAAGCTAACTCAATTCTCACAGGGAAACAATGCACTAGATGCTCCTGCTTCTAACATAGATGGCTTTCTTTATGGAGATACATGTTTATCTTCAACCTTGCTGAGTATGCCTGTTTGAACTAAGCATAGCTTACCTCCACCTTGAAACACCCAAGTTGCAGGAAGTATTCCTTGGAAAACTAACTCAATACTCACTGGGCAACAATGAGCTAGATGCTCCTGCTTCTAACACAGATGGTTGTCTTTGGAGATATACATTTGTTTCTTTACCTTAGCTGAATAGACATATTTGGAGCAAACAGAGGCTGTCTTCACCTTGTGACACCTAAGTTGCAGGAATAGTTCCTTTCAAAAGCTAACTAGAATTCTCACTTGGAAACAATGTTCTAGATGCCAAAGCTTTTAACACAGATTGTTCTCTTTGGAGAGACAAATGTGCTTCTTCAACTTAGATGAATAGGCCTATTTGGAACAAATGACCCTTTCTCCACCTGAAAAACTATGATTGTTCTGGAAGTATTGCTTTCAAAACCTAACTCACTTCTCAATCAGCAACAATTTGCTAGATGTCGTGCATCTAACATAGATGGATTTGGTTCGAGAGATATATGTGTTCCTTCAAATTAGCTGAATAGACATATTTTTAGCAAACAGAGCCAAATCTCCACCTTGAAACACCTAAGTTGCAGGAAGTATTCCTTGAAAAACTATCTCAATTGTCACTGGGCAACCAAGCCCTAACATGCCCCTGCTTCTAACACAGATGGTTTTCTTTCAAGAGACATGTGTTCCTTCAACTTAGCTGAATAGGCTTATCTGGATTAAACAGAGGCAATCTTCACCTTGTAACACCTAAGGTGCAGAAGCATTTCGTTCAAAAACTACCTCATTCTCACATTGAAACAATGTTCTATATGTCAATGCTTGTACAACACATGGTTGTCTTTGGAGAGATACATGTGTTTCTTCAACACAACTGAATAGGCCTATTTGGAACAAAATGAGCCTTTCTCCACCTTGAAACACAAAGGTCGCAGGAAGGATTCCTTGAAAAACTAACTCAATTCTCACTGGACAACAATGCGCTAGGTGCTCTTCCTTGTGACATAGATGGTTATCTTTCGAGAGAAACTTGTGCTCCTTCAACTTAGCTGAATAGGCCCATCTGCATCAAACAGAGCCTATCTCCACTTTGAAAACTATGATTTGAGGGAATATTCCCTTGAAAAACTAACTCAATTCTCAGTAATAAACTAGGTGCTTGCTATTCCTGCTTCTGACACAGATGGTTTTATGCCGAGAGATACAGATGTTTCTTCAGTTAGGTGAATAGGCCTATTTGAAACAAAATGAGCATTTCTCCAACTTGAAAGCTGTGATTTTTCTGGCATTATTTCTTTCAAAAACTAACTGAATTCACACTGGGCAACAATGTCCTAGATGCTCCTGCTTCTAACACAGACAGTTTTGTTTGGAGAGATACATGTGTTCCTTCCAAGAAGCAGAACAGGCCTATCTGGAGGAACAGAGCCTATCTCCGCCTTGATCCACCCAATTTGCAGGAATTATTCCTTGAAAAGCTATCTAAGTTCCCACTGGACAACAATGCGGTAGATGCTCCTGCTTCTTACACAGCTGGGTTTCATTCGAGAGATACATGTGTTCCTTCAACTTAGCAGAATAGTCCTATCTGGAGCAAAGAGAGGCTATCTTCACCTGGAAATATATGATTTGCAGGAAGTATTACTTGCAAAAAACTAACTCAATTCTCACAGGGAAACAATGTGCTAGATACGCCTGCTTCTAACACAGACAGTTTTCGTTTTAGCAATACATGTGTTTTTTCAATATAGCTGAATAAGCCTACTTGGAGCAAGCAGAGCCTATCTCCACCTTGAAACACCGAAGTCGCAGGAAGTAGTCCCTGAAAAACTAACTCAATTCTCACTGGACAACAGTGTACTAAATGCTCCTGCATCTAATTCAGATGGTTTTTTCAAGAAATACATGTGCTCCTTCAACTTATCTGAAAAGCCTCTCTGGAGAAAACAGAGACTATCTCCTTCTTGAAAACTATTATTGGCAGGAAGGATTCCTTTAATAGGTGACTCAGTTCTCCCAGCGAAACGATGCACTAGGTGCTCCTGCTTTTAAAACAAATGGTTTTCTTTTGGGTGATACCCTGTTTCTTCAACTTAGTTGAATAGGCCTATTTGATGTAAACAGAGCCTATCTGCACCTTCAAACACCTAACATGCAAGAAGTATCCTTTGAAAAACTAACTCAGTTCTCACTGGGCAAAAATGTGCTAGATGCCCAAGTTTCTAACAAAGATGGTTTTCTTTTGAGAGATATATATGTTCCTCCTACTTCTCTGAATAGTCCTATCTGGGGCAAACTGAGCCTACCTGCACCTTGAAACACCTAGGTGGAAGAATGTATTCCTTTCCAAACCTAAATTGATTCTCACAGGGAAACGTGCTAGATGCAACAGCCTCTAACATAGATGATTTTCTTCTGAGAGATACATGTGTTTCTTCAAGTCACATGAGTAGGCCTATTTGGAGAAATCAGAGCCTATCTCCACCTTGAAAACTCCAATTGGAGGAAGTATTCCTTTCAAACACTAACTCAATTCTCACAGGGAAACAATGTGCAAGATGGTCCTGCTTCTAACATATATGGGTTTCTTTTGAGAGATACATTTCTTTCTTCAAGTCAGCTGAATACACCTATTTAGAGCCAACAGACCTTCTCCACCTTGAAACACCTAGGTTGCAGAAAGTATTCTTTCAAAAACTAACTCAATTCTCACAGGGAAACAATGCAGTAGTTGTTCCTGCTTCTAACATGGATGATTTTCTTTATAGAGGTACATGTGTTTTCTCAACTCAGATGAGTAGGCCCATCTGGGACAAAATGAGCCTTTCTCCACCGTGAAAACTATTATTTGCAGGAAGTATTCGTTTCAAGAGCTAACTCAATTCTTACAGGGAAATAAAGTGCTATATGCTGCAGCATCTAACATAGATGGTTTTCTTTTGAGGGATATAATGTTTCTTCAACACAGCACAATGAGTGTATTTGGAGAAAACTGAGCCTATTTACACCAAGAAAACTATGAATTGCTGGTAGTATTCCTTTCAAAAACTAACTGAAATCTCCCATGGAAACAGTGTGCTAGGTATATGCAGCTTCAAACACAGATTTTTCTCTTTTTAGAGATACATATTTTTCTTCAACTCAACTCAATATCTCTACCTGGAATACCTAAGTTACAGGCTGTATTCCTTACAAAAACTAACTCAGTTGTCACAGGGAAACAATATGCTAGATGCTCCTGCTTCTAACACAGATGGGTTCCTTTTGAACGATATATGTGTTTCTTCAACTTGGTTGCATAGACCTTTTTGGACCAAAATGAGCCTTTCTCCACCTTGAAAACTCTGAATTGCTAAATGATTACTTTCTAAAACTAACTCAACTCTCTATGGAAAACAATATGCTACGTGCTGCAACGTCTAACGTAGATGCTTTTCTTTGGAGAGATACAAGTGTTCTACCAAGCTGAATAGGCCTATTTGAAGCAAACAGAGCTTATCTCCACCTTGAAACACCTAAGTTGCAGGAAGCATTCCTTTCAAAAACTAAATAAATTCTCACTGGGCAACAATGAACTAGATGTTCCTGCTTCTAACACAGGTGGTTTTCTTTTGAGAAATACATGTGTTCCTTCAACTTAACCGAATAGGGCTATGTGGAGTAAACCGAGCCTATCTCCACCTTGTTAAACCTACTTTGCTGGATGTATTCTTTGAAAAACTAACTGAATTCTCAATGGGCAACAATGCGCCAGATGCTCCTGATTCTAACAAAATGCTTTTCTTTCAAGAGAAACATGCGTTCCTTCAACTTAGCTGAATATGCCTATCTGTAGCAAACAGAGGCTATCCTCACTTTGTAACACCTAAGTTGCAGGACATATTCCTTTCAAAAAGCTAACTCGATTCTCACCAGGAAAAAATGTGCTAGATGCGGAACCCTGCAACATAGATAGTTTTTTCTAGAGAGATATATGTGTTTCTTTAACTCAGCTGAATCGGCCATTTTGAAATTAATGAGCCTTTTTTCACCTTGGAAACTATGATTTATAGGAAGTTTTCTTTTCAAAAACTAACTGAAGCTCACAGGAAAACAATGTGCTGGATGCTCATGCATCTAACAAGATGATTTTCTTACAAGAGATATATGTTTTTATTCCACCTAGCTGAAAAGGCCTATTTGGAGCAAACAGAGCCTAACTCCAACTTGAAAGACCTAAGTTGCAGGAAGTCTTCCTTGAAAAACTCTCTCAATTCTCACTTAGCCACAATGCACTAGATGCTCATGCTTCTCACACAGATGGTTTTCTTTCCAGTAATACAAATGTTTCTTCAACTTAGCTGAATAAGTCTACTTTGAGCAAACAGAGCCTATCTCCATCTTGAAACACCTAAGTTGCAGAAAGTATTCTTTTCAAAAGCTAACTCAATTCTCACAGGGAAACAATGCACTAGATGCTCCTGCTTCTAACATAGATGGCTTTCTTTATGGAGATACATGTTTATCTTCAACCTTGCTGAGTATGCCTGTTTGAACTAAGCATAGCTTACCTCCACCTTGAAACACCCAAGTTGCAGGAAGTATTCCTTGGAAAACTAACTCAATACTCACTGGGCAACAATGAGCTAGATGCTCCTGCTTCTAACACAGATGGTTGTCTTTGGAGATATACATTTGTTTCTTTACCTTAGCTGAATAGACATATTTGGAGCAAACAGAGGCTGTCTTCACCTTGTGACACCTAAGTTGCAGGAATAGTTCCTTTCAAAAGCTAACTAGAATTCTCACTTGGAAACAATGTTCTAGATGCCAAAGCTTTTAACACAGATTGTTCTCTTTGGAGAGACAAATGTGCTTCTTCAACTTAGATGAATAGGCCTATTTGGAACAAATGACCCTTTCTCCACCTGAAAAACTATGATTGTTCTGGAAGTATTTCTTTCAAAACCTAACTCACTTCTCAATCAGCAACAATTTGCTAGATGTCGTGCATCTAACATAGATGGATTTGGTTCGAGAGATATATGTGTTCCTTCAAATTAGCTGAATAGACATATTTTTAGCAAACAGAGCCAAATCTCCAAATTGAAACACCTAAGTTGCAGGAAGTATTCCTTGAAAAACTATCTCAATTGTCACTGGGCAACCAAGCCCTAACATGCCCCTGCTTCTAACACAGATGGTTTTCTTTCAAGAGACATGTGTTCCTTCAACTTAGCTGAATAGGCTTATCTGGATTAAACAGAGGTAATCTTCACCTTGTAACACCTAAGGTGCAGAAGCATTTCGTTCAAAAACTACCTCATTCTCACATTGAAACAATGTTCTATATGTCAATGCTTGTACAACACATGGTTGTCTTTGGAGAGATACATGTGTTTCTTCAACACAACTGAATAGGCCTATTTGGAACAAAATGAGCCTTTCTCCACCTTGAAACACAAAGGTCGCAGGAAGGATTCCTTGAAAAACTAACTCAATTCTCACTGGACAACAATGCGCTAGGTGCTCTTCCTTGTGACATAGATGGTTATCTTTCGAGAGAAACTTGTGCTCCTTCAACTTAGCTGAATAGGCCCATCTGCATCAAACAGAGCCTATCTCCACTTTGAAAACTATGATTTGAGGGAATATTCCCTTGAAAAACTAACTCAATTCTCAGTAATAAACTAGGTGCTTGCTATTCCTGCTTCTGACACAGATGGTTTTATGCCGAGAGATACAGATGTTTCTTCAGTTAGGTGAATAGGCCTATTTGAAACAAAATGAGCATTTCTCCAACTTGAAAGCTGTGATTTTTCTGGCAGTATTTCTTTCAAAAACTAACTGAATTCACACTGGGCAACAATGTCCTAGATGCTCCTGCTTCTAACACAGACAGTTTTGTTTGGAGAGATACATGTGTTCCTTCCAAGAAGCAGAACAGGCCTATCTGGAGGAACAGAGCCTATCTCCGCCTTGATCCACCCAATTTGCAGGAATTATTCCTTGAAAAGCTATCTAAGTTCCCACTGGACAACAATGCGGTAGATGCTCCTGCTTCTTACACAGCTGGGTTTCATTCGAGAGATACATGTGTTCCTTCAACTTAGCAGAATAGTCCTATCTGGAGCAAAGAGAGGCTATCTTCACCTGGAAATATATGATTTGCAGGAAGTATTACTTGCAAAAAACTAACTCAATTCTCACAGGGAAACAATGTGCTAGATACGCCTGCTTCTAACACAGACAGTTTTCGTTTTAGCAATACATGTGTTTTTTCAATATAGCTGAATAAGCCTACTTGGAGCAAGCAGAGCCTATCTCCACCTTGAAACACCTAAGTCGCAGGAAGTAGTCCCTGAAAAACTAACTCAATTCTCACTGGACAACAGTGTACTAAATGCTCCTGCATCTAATTCAGATGGTTTTTTCAAGAAATACATGTGCTCCTTCAACTTATCTGAAAAGCCTCTCTGGAGAAAACAGAGACTATCTCCTTCTTGAAAACTATTATTGGCAGGAAGGATTCCTTTAATAGGTGACTCAGTTCTCCCAGCGAAACGATGCACTAGGTGCTCCTGCTTTTAAAACAAATGGTTTTCTTTTGGGTGATACCCTGTTTCTTCAACTTAGTTGAATAGGCCTATTTGATGTAAACAGAGCCTATCTGCACCTTCAAACACCTAACATGCAAGAAGTATCCTTTGAAAAACTAACTCAGTTCTCACTGGGCAAAAATGTGCTAGATGCCCAAGTTTCTAACAAAGATGGTTTTCTTTTGAGAGATATATATGTTCCTCCTACTTCTCTGAATAGTCCTATCTGGGGCAAACTGAGCCTACCTGCACCTTGAAACACCTAGGTGGAAGAATGTATTCCTTTCCAAACCTAAATTGATTCTCACAGGGAAACGTGCTAGATGCAACAGCCTCTAACATAGATGATTTTCTTCTGAGAGATACATGTGTTTCTTCAAGTCACATGAGTAGGCCTATTTGGAGAAATCAGAGCCTATCTCCACCTTGAAAACTCCAATTGGAGGAAGTATTCCTTTCAAACACTAACTCAATTCTCACAGGGAAACAATGTGCAAGATGGTCCTGCTTCTAACATATATGGGTTTCTTTTGAGAGATACATTTCTTTCTTCAAGTCAGCTGAATACACCTATTTAGAGCCAACAGACCTTCTCCACCTTGAAACACCTAGGTTGCAGAAAGTATTCTTTCAAAAACTAACTCAATTCTCACAGGGAAACAATGCAGTAGTTGTTCCTGCTTCTAACATGGATGATTTTCTTTATAGAGGTACATGTGTTTTCTCAACTCAGATGAGTAGGCCCATCTGGGACAAAATGAGCCTTTCTCCACCGTGAAAACTATTATTTGCAGGAAGTATTCGTTTCAAGAGCTAACTCAATTCTTACAGGGAAATATAGTGCTATATGCTGCAGCATCTAACATAGATGGTTTTCTTTTGAGGGATATAATGTTTCTTCAACACAGCACAATGAGTGTATTTGGAGAAAACTGAGCCTATTTACACCAAGAAAACTATGAATTGCTGGTAGTATTCCTTTCAAAAACTAACTGAAATCTCCCATGGAAACAGTGTGCTAGGTATATGCAGCTTCAAACACAGATTTTTCTCTTTTTAGAGATACATATTTTTCTTCAACTCAACTCAATATCTCTACCTGGAATACCTAAGTTACAGGCTGTATTCCTTACAAAAACTAACTCAGTTGTCACAGGGAAACAATATGCTAGATGCTCCTGCTTCTAACACAGATGGGTTCCTTTTGAACGATATATGTGTTTCTTCAACTTGGTTGCATAGACCTTTTTGGACCAAAATGAGCCTTTCTCCACCTTGAAAACTCTGAATTGCTAAATGATTACTTTCTAAAACTAACTCAACTCTCTATGGAAAACAATATGCTACGTGCTGCAACGTCTAACGTAGATGCTTTTCTTTGGAGAGATACAAGTGTTCTACCAAGCTGAATAGGCCTATTTGAAGCAAACAGAGCTTATCTCCACCTTGAAACACCTAAGTTGCAGGAAGCATTCCTTTCAAAAACTAAATAAATTCTCACTGGGCAACAATGAACTAGATGTTCCTGCTTCTAACACAGGTGGTTTTCTTTTGAGAAATACATGTGTTCCTTCAACTTAACCGAATAGGGCTATGTGGAGTAAACCGAGCCTATCTCCACCTTGTTAAACCTACTTTGCTGGATGTATTCTTTGAAAAACTAACTGAATTCTCAATGGGCAACAATGCGCCAGATGCTCCTGATTCTAACAAAATGCTTTTCTTTCAAGAGAAACATGCGTTCCTTCAACTTAGCTGAATATGCCTATCTGTAGCAAACAGAGGCTATCCTCACTTTGTAACACCTAAGTTGCAGGACATATTCCTTTCAAAAAGCTAACTCGATTCTCACCAGGAAAAAATGTGCTAGATGCGGAACCCTGCAACATAGATAGTTTTTTCTAGAGAGATATATGTGTTTCTTTAACTCAGCTGAATCGGCCATTTTGAAATTAATGAGCCTTTTTTCACCTTGGAAACTATGATTTATAGGAAGTTTTCTTTTCAAAAACTAACTGAAGCTCACAGGAAAACAATGTGCTGGATGCTCATGCATCTAACAAGATGATTTTCTTACAAGAGATATATGTTTTTATTCCACCTAGCTGAAAAGGCCTATTTGGAGCAAACAGAGCCTAACTCCAACTTGAAAGACCTAAGTTGCAGGAAGTCTTCCTTGAAAAACTCTCTCAATTCTCACTTAGCCACAATGCACTAGATGCTCATGCTTCTCACACAGATGGTTTTCTTTCCAGTAATACAAATGTTTCTTCAACTTAGCTGAATAAGTCTACTTTGAGCAAACAGAGCCTATCTCCATCTTGAAACACCTAAGTTGCAGAAAGTATTCTTTTCAAAAGCTAACTCAATTCTCACAGGGAAACAATGCACTAGATGCTCCTGCTTCTAACATAGATGGCTTTCTTTATGGAGATACATGTTTATCTTCAACCTTGCTGAGTATGCCTGTTTGAACTAAGCATAGCTTACCTCCACCTTGAAACACCCAAGTTGCAGGAAGTATTCCTTGGAAAACTAACTCAATACTCACTGGGCAACAATGAGCTAGATGCTCCTGCTTCTAACACAGATGGTTGTCTTTGGAGATATACATTTGTTTCTTTACCTTAGCTGAATAGACATATTTGGAGCAAACAGAGGCTGTCTTCACCTTGTGACACCTAAGTTGCAGGAATAGTTCCTTTCAAAAGCTAACTAGAATTCTCACTTGGAAACAATGTTCTAGATGCCAAAGCTTTTAACACAGATTGTTCTCTTTGGAGAGACAAATGTGCTTCTTCAACTTAGATGAATAGGCCTATTTGGAACAAATGACCCTTTCTCCACCTGAAAAACTATGATTGTTCTGGAAGTATTTCTTTCAAAACCTAACTCACTTCTCAATCAGCAACAATTTGCTAGATGTCGTGCATCTAACATAGATGGATTTGGTTCGAGAGATATATGTGTTCCTTCAAATTAGCTGAATAGACATATTTTTAGCAAACAGAGCCAAATCTCCAAATTGAAACACCTAAGTTGCAGGAAGTATTCCTTGAAAAACTATCTCAATTGTCACTGGGCAACCAAGCCCTAACATGCCCCTGCTTCTAACACAGATGGTTTTCTTTCAAGAGACATGTGTTCCTTCAACTTAGCTGAATAGGCTTATCTGGATTAAACAGAGGCAATCTTCACCTTGTAACACCTAAGGTGCAGAAGCATTTCGTTCAAAAACTACCTCATTCTCACATTGAAACAATGTTCTATATGTCAATGCTTGTACAACACATGGTTGTCTTTGGAGAGATACATGTGTTTCTTCAACACAACTGAATAGGCCTATTTGGAACAAAATGAGCCTTTCTCCACCTTGAAACACAAAGGTCGCAGGAAGGATTCCTTGAAAAACTAACTCAATTCTCACTGGACAACAATGCGCTAGGTGCTCTTCCTTGTGACATAGATGGTTATCTTTCGAGAGAAACTTGTGCTCCTTCAACTTAGCTGAATAGGCCCATCTGCATCAAACAGAGCCTATCTCCACTTTGAAAACTATGATTTGAGGGAATATTCCCTTGAAAAACTAACTCAATTCTCAGTAATAAACTAGGTGCTTGCTATTCCTGCTTCTGACACAGATGGTTTTATGCCGAGAGATACAGATGTTTCTTCAGTTAGGTGAATAGGCCTATTTGAAACAAAATGAGCATTTCTCCAACCTGAAAGCTGTGATTTTTCTGGCAGTATTTCTTTCAAAAACTAACTGAATTCACACTGGGCAACAATGTCCTAGATGCTCCTGCTTCTAACACAGACAGTTTTGTTTGGAGAGATACATGTGTTCCTTCCAAGAAGCAGAACAGGCCTATCTGGAGGAACAGAGCCTATCTCCGCCTTGATCCACCCAATTTGCAGGAATTATTCCTTGAAAAGCTATCTAAGTTCCCACTGGACAACAATGCGGTAGATGCTCCTGCTTCTTACACAGATGGGTTTCATTCGAGAGATACATGTGTTCCTTCAACTTAGCAGAATAGTCCTATCTGGAGCAAAGAGAGGCTATCTTCACCTGGAAATATATGATTTGCAGGAAGTATTACTTGCAAAAAACTAACTCAATTCTCACAGGGAAACAATGTGCTAGATACGCCTGCTTCTAACACAGACAGTTTTCGTTTTAGCAATACATGTGTTTTTTCAATATAGCTGAATAAGCCTACTTGGAGCAAGCAGAGCCTATCTCCACCTTGAAACACCTAAGTCGCAGGAAGTAGTCCCTGAAAAACTAACTCAATTCTCACTGGACAACAGTGTACTAAATGCTCCTGCATCTAATTCAGATGGTTTTTTCAAGAAATACATGTGCTCCTTCAACTTATCTGAAAAGCCTCTCTGGAGAAAACAGAGACTATCTCCTTCTTGAAAACTATTATTGGCAGGAAGGATTCCTTTAATAGGTGACTCAGTTCTCCCAGCGAAACGATGCACTAGGTGCTCCTGCTTTTAAAACAAATGGTTTTCTTTTGGGTGATACCCTGTTTCTTCAACTTAGTTGAATAGGCCTATTTGATGTAAACAGAGCCTATCTGCACCTTCAAACACCTAACATGCAAGAAGTATCCTTTGAAAAACTAACTCAGTTCTCACTGGGCAAAAATGTGCTAGATGCCCAAGTTTCTAACAAAGATGGTTTTCTTTTGAGAGATATATATGTTCCTCCTACTTCTCTGAATAGTCCTATCTGGGGCAAACTGAGCCTACCTGCACCTTGAAACACCTAGGTGGAAGAATGTATTCCTTTCCAAACCTAAATTGATTCTCACAGGGAAACGTGCTAGATGCAACAGCGTCTAACATAGATGATTTTCTTCTGAGAGATACATGTGTTTCTTCAAGTCACATGAGTAGGCCTATTTGGAGAAATCAGAGCCTATCTCCACCTTGAAAACTCCAATTGGAGGAAGTATTCCTTTCAAACACTAACTCAATTCTCACAGGGAAACAATGTGCAAGATGGTCCTGCTTCTAACATATATGGGTTTCTTTTGAGAGATACATTTCTTTCTTCAAGTCAGCTGAATACACCTATTTAGAGCCAACAGACCTTCTCCACCTTGAAACACCTAGGTTGCAGAAAGTATTCCTTCAAAAACTAACTCAATTCTCACAGGGAAACAATGCAGTAGTTGTTCCTGCTTCTAACATGGATGATTTTCTTTATAGAGGTACATGTGTTTTCTCAACTCAGATGAGTAGGCCCATCTGGGACAAAATGAGCCTTTCTCCACCGTGAAAACTATTATTTGCAGGAAGTATTCGTTTCAAGAGCTAACTCAATTCTTACAGGGAAATATAGTGCTATATGCTGCAGCATCTAACATAGATGGTTTTCTTTTGAGGGATATAATGTTTCTTCAACACAGCACAATGAGTGTATTTGGAGAAAACTGAGCCTATTTACACCAAGAAAACTATGAATTGCTGGTAGTATTCCTTTCAAAAACTAACTGAAATCTCCCATGGAAACAGTGTGCTAGGTATATGCAGCTTCAAACACAGATTTTTCTCTTTTTAGAGATACATATTTTTCTTCAACTCAACTCAATATCTCTACCTGGAATACCTAAGTTACAGGCTGTATTCCTTACAAAAACTAACTCAGTTGTCACAGGGAAACAATATGCTAGATGCTCCTGCTTCTAACACAGATGGGTTCCTTTTGAACGATATATGTGTTTCTTCAACTTGGTTGCATAGACCTTTTTGGACCAAAATGAGCCTTTCTCCACCTTGAAAACTCTGAATTGCTAAATGATTACTTTCTAAAACTAACTCAACTCTCTATGGAAAACAATATGCTACGTGCTGCAACGTCTAACGTAGATGCTTTTCTTTGGAGAGATACAAGTGTTCTACCAAGCTGAATAGGCCTATTTGAAGCAAACAGAGCTTATCTCCACCTTGAAACACCTAAGTTGCAGGAAGCATTCCTTTCAAAAACTAAATAAATTCTCACTGGGCAACAATGAACTAGATGTTCCTGCTTCTAACACAGGTGGTTTTCTTTTGAGAAATACATGTGTTCCTTCAACTTAACCGAATAGGGCTATGTGGAGTAAACCGAGCCTATCTCCACCTTGTTAAACCTACTTTGCTGGATGTATTCTTTGAAAAACTAACTGAATTCTCAATGGGCAACAATGCGCCAGATGCTCCTGATTCTAACAAAATGCTTTTCTTTCAAGAGAAACATGCGTTCCTTCAACTTAGCTGAATATGCCTATCTGTAGCAAACAGAGGCTATCCTCACTTTGTAACACCTAAGTTGCAGGACATATTCCTTTCAAAAAGCTAACTCGATTCTCACCAGGAAAAAATGTGCTAGATGCGGAACCCTGCAACATAGATAGTTTTTTCTAGAGAGATATATGTGTTTCTTTAACTCAGCTGAATCGGCCATTTTGAAATTAATGAGCCTTTTTTCACCTTGGAAACTATGATTTATAGGAAGTTTTCTTTTCAAAAACTAACTGAAGCTCACAGGAAAACAATGTGCTGGATGCTCATGCATCTAACAAGATGATTTTCTTACAAGAGATATATGTTTTTATTCCACCTAGCTGAAAAGGCCTATTTGGAGCAAACAGAGCCTAACTCCAACTTGAAAGACCTAAGTTGCAGGAAGTCTTCCTTGAAAAACTCTCTCAATTCTCACTTAGCCACAATGCACTAGATGCTCATGCTTCTCACACAGATGGTTTTCTTTCCAGTAATACAAATGTTTCTTCAACTTAGCTGAATAAGTCTACTTTGAGCAAACAGAGCCTATCTCCATCTTGAAACACCTAAGTTGCAGAAAGTATTCTTTTCAAAAGCTAACTCAATTCTCACAGGGAAACAATGCACTAGATGCTCCTGCTTCTAACATAAATGGCTTTCTTTATGGAGATACATGTTTATCTTCAACCTTGCTGAGTATGCCTGTTTGAACTAAGCATAGCTTACCTCCACCTTGAAACACCCAAGTTGCAGGAAGTATTCCTTGGAAAACTAACTCAATACTCACTGGGCAACAATGAGCTAGATGCTCCTGCTTCTAACACAGATGGTTGTCTTTGGAGATATACATTTGTTTCTTTACCTTAGCTGAATAGACATATTTGGAGCAAACAGAGGCTGTCTTCACCTTGTGACACCTAAGTTGCAGGAATAGTTCCTTTCAAAAGCTAACTAGAATTCTCACTTGGAAACAATGTTCTAGATGCCAAAGCTTTTAACACAGATTGTTCTCTTTGGAGAGACAAATGTGCTTCTTCAACTTAGATGAATAGGCCTATTTGGAACAAATGACCCTTTCTCCACCTGAAAAACTATGATTGTTCTGGAAGTATTTCTTTCAAAACCTAACTCACTTCTCAATCAGCAACAATTTGCTAGATGTCGTGCATCTAACATAGATGGATTTGGTTCGAGAGATATATGTGTTCCTTCAAATTAGCTGAATAGACATATTTTTAGCAAACAGAGCCAAATCTCCAAATTGAAACACCTAAGTTGCAGGAAGTATTCCTTGAAAAACTATCTCAATTGTCACTGGGCAACCAAGCCCTAACATGCCCCTGCTTCTAACACAGATGGTTTTCTTTCAAGAGACATGTGTTCCTTCAACTTAGCTGAATAGGCTTATCTGGATTAAACAGAGGCAATCTTCACCTTGTAACACCTAAGGTGCAGAAGCATTTCGTTCAAAAACTACCTCATTCTCACATTGAAACAATGTTCTATATGTCAATGCTTGTACAACACATGGTTGTCTTTGGAGAGATACATGTGTTTCTTCAACACAACTGAATAGGCCTATTTGGAACAAAATGAGCCTTTCTCCACCTTGAAACACAAAGGTCGCAGGAAGGATTCCTTGAAAAACTAACTCAATTCTCACTGGACAACAATGCGCTAGGTGCTCTTCCTTGTGACATAGATGGTTATCTTTCGAGAGAAACTTGTGCTCCTTCAACTTAGCTGAATAGGCCCATCTGCATCAAACAGAGCCTATCTCCACTTTGAAAACTATGATTTGAGGGAATATTCCCTTGAAAAACTAACTCAATTCTCAGTAATAAACTAGGTGCTTGCTATTCCTGCTTCTGACACAGATGGTTTTATGCCGAGAGATACAGATGTTTCTTCAGTTAGGTGAATAGGCCTATTTGAAACAAAATGAGCATTTCTCCAACTTGAAAGCTGTGATTTTTCTGGCAGTATTTCTTTCAAAAACTAACTGAATTCACACTGGGCAACAATGTCCTAGATGCTCCTGCTTCTAACACAGACAGTTTTGTTTGGAGAGATACATGTGTTCCTTCCAAGAAGCAGAACAGGCCTGTCTGGAGGAACAGAGCCTATCTCCGCCTTGATCCACCCAATTTGCAGGAATTATTCCTTGAAAAGCTATCTAAGTTCCCACTGGACAACAATGCGGTAGATGCTCCTGCTTCTTACACAGATGGGTTTCTTTCGAGAGATACATGTGTTCCTTCAACTTAGCAGAATAGTCCTATCTGGAGCAAAGAGAGGCTATCTTCACCTGGAAATATATGATTTGCAGGAAGTATTACTTGCAAAAAACTAACTCAATTCTCACAGGGAAACAATGTGCTAGATACGCCTGCTTCTAACACAGACAGTTTTCGTTTTAGCAATACATGTGTTTTTTCAATATAGCTGAATAAGCCTACTTGGAGCAAGCAGAGCCTATCTCCACCTTGAAACACCTAAGTCGCAGGAAGTAGTCCCTGAAAAACTAACTCAATTCTCACTGGACAACAGTGTACTAAATGCTCCTGCATCTAATTCAGATGGTTTTTTCAAGAAATACATGTGCTCCTTCAACTTCTCTGAAAAGCCTCTCTGGAGAAAACAGAGACTATCTCCTTCTTGAAAACTATTATTGGCAGGAAGGATTCCTTTAATAGGTGACTCAGTTCTCCCAGCGAAACGATGCACTAGGTGCTCCTGCTTTTAAAACAAATGGTTTTCTTTTGGGTGATACCCTGTTTCTTCAACTTAGTTGAATAGGCCTATTTGATGTAAACAGAGCCTATCTGCACCTTCAAACACCTAACATGCAAGAAGTATCCTTTGAAAAACTAACTCAGTTCTCACTGGGCAAAAATGTGCTAGATGCCCAAGTTTCTAACAAAGATGGTTTTCTTTTGAGAGATATATATGTTCCTCCTACTTCTCTGAATAGTCCTATCTGGGGCAAACTGAGCCTACCTGCACCTTGAAACACCTAGGTGGAAGAATGTATTCCTTTCCAAACCTAAATTGATTCTCACAGGGAAACGTGCTAGATGCAACAGCGTCTAACATAGATGATTTTCTTCTGAGAGATACATGTGTTTCTTCAAGTCACATGAGTAGGCCTATTTGGAGAAATCAGAGCCTATCTCCACCTTGAAAACTCCAATTGGAGGAAGTATTCCTTTCAAACACTAACTCAATTCTCACAGGGAAACAATGTGCAAGATGGTCCTGCTTCTAACATATATGGGTTTCTTTTGAGAGATACATTTCTTTCTTCAAGTCAGCTGAATACACCTATTTAGAGCCAACAGACCTTCTCCACCTTGAAACACCTAGGTTGCAGAAAGTATTCTTTCAAAAACTAACTCAATTCTCACAGGGAAACAATGCAGTAGTTGTTCCTGCTTCTAACATGGATGATTTTCTTTATAGAGGTACATGTGTTTTCTCAACTCAGATGAGTAGGCCCATCTGGGACAAAATGAGCCTTTCTCCACCGTGAAAACTATTATTTGCAGGAAGTATTCGTTTCAAGAGCTAACTCAATTCTTACAGGGAAATATAGTGCTATATGCTGCAGCATCTAACATAGATGGTTTTCTTTTGAGGGATATAATGTTTCTTCAACACAGCACAATGAGTGTATTTGGAGAAAACTGAGCCTATTTACACCAAGAAAACTATGAATTGCTGGTAGTATTCCTTTCAAAAACTAACTGAAATCTCCCATGGAAACAGTGTGCTAGGTATATGCAGCTTCAAACACAGATTTTTCTCTTTTTAGAGATACATATTTTTCTTCAACTCAACTCAATATCTCTACCTGGAATACCTAAGTTACAGGCTGTATTCCTTACAAAAACTAACTCAGTTGTCACAGGGAAACAATATGCTAGATGCTCCTGCTTCTAACACAGATGGGTTCCTTTTGAACGATATATGTGTTTCTTCAACTTGGTTGCATAGACCTTTTTGGACCAAAATGAGCCTTTCTCCACCTTGAAAACTCTGAATTGCTAAATGATTACTTTCTAAAACTAACTCAACTCTCTATGGAAAACAATATGCTACGTGCTGCAACGTCTAACGTAGATGCTTTTCTTTGGAGAGATACAAGTGTTCTACCAAGCTGAATAGGCCTATTTGAAGCAAACAGAGCTTATCTCCACCTTGAAACACCTAAGTTGCAGGAAGCATTCCTTTCAAAAACTAAATAAATTCTCACTGGGCAACAATGAACTAGATGTTCCTGCTTCTAACACAGGTGGTTTTCTTTTGAGAAATACATGTGTTCCTTCAACTTAACCGAATAGGGCTATGTGGAGTAAACCGAGCCTATCTCCACCTTGTTAAACCTACTTTGCTGGATGTATTCTTTGAAAAACTAACTGAATTCTCAATGGGCAACAATGCGCCAGATGCTCCTGATTCTAACAAAATGCTTTTCTTTCAAGAGAAACATGCGTTCCTTCAACTTAGCTGAATATGCCTATCTGTAGCAAACAGAGGCTATCCTCACTTTGTAACACCTAAGTTGCAGGACATATTCCTTTCAAAAAGCTAACTCGATTCTCACCAGGAAAAAATGTGCTAGATGCGGAACCCTGCAACATAGATAGTTTTTTCTAGAGAGATATATGTGTTTCTTTAACTCAGCTGAATCGGCCATTTTGAAATTAATGAGCCTTTTTTCACCTTGGAAACTATGATTTATAGGAAGTTTTCTTTTCAAAAACTAACTGAAGCTCACAGGAAAACAATGTGCTGGATGCTCATGCATCTAACAAGATGATTTTCTTACAAGAGATATATGTTTTTATTCCACCTAGCTGAAAAGGCCTATTTGGAGCAAACAGAGCCTAACTCCAACTTGAAAGACCTAAGTTGCAGGAAGTCTTCCTTGAAAAACTCTCTCAATTCTCACTTAGCCACAATGCACTAGATGCTCATGCTTCTCACACAGATGGTTTTCTTTCCAGTAATACAAATGTTTCTTCAACTTAGCTGAATAAGTCTACTTTGAGCAAACAGAGCCTATCTCCATCTTGAAACACCTAAGTTGCAGAAAGTATTCTTTTCAAAAGCTAACTCAATTCTCACAGGGAAACAATGCACTAGATGCTCCTGCTTCTAACATAAATGGCTTTCTTTATGGAGATACATGTTTATCTTCAACCTTGCTGAGTATGCCTGTTTGAACTAAGCATAGCTTACCTCCACCTTGAAACACCCAAGTTGCAGGAAGTATTCCTTGGAAAACTAACTCAATACTCACTGGGCAACAATGAGCTAGATGCTCCTGCTTCTAACACAGATGGTTGTCTTTGGAGATATACATTTGTTTCTTTACCTTAGCTGAATAGACATATTTGGAGCAAACAGAGGCTGTCTTCACCTTGTGACACCTAAGTTGCAGGAATAGTTCCTTTCAAAAGCTAACTAGAATTCTCACTTGGAAACAATGTTCTAGATGCCAAAGCTTTTAACACAGATTGTTCTCTTTGGAGAGACAAATGTGCTTCTTCAACTTAGATGAATAGGCCTATTTGGAACAAATGACCCTTTCTCCACCTGAAAAACTATGATTGTTCTGGAAGTATTTCTTTCAAAACCTAACTCACTTCTCAATCAGCAACAATTTGCTAGATGTCGTGCATCTAACATAGATGGATTTGGTTCGAGAGATATATGTGTTCCTTCAAATTAGCTGAATAGACATATTTTTAGCAAACAGAGCCAAATCTCCAAATTGAAACACCTAAGTTGCAGGAAGTATTCCTTGAAAAACTATCTCAATTGTCACTGGGCAACCAAGCCCTAACATGCCCCTGCTTCTAACACAGATGGTTTTCTTTCAAGAGACATGTGTTCCTTCAACTTAGCTGAATAGGCTTATCTGGATTAAACAGAGGCAATCTTCACCTTGTAACACCTAAGGTGCAGAAGCATTTCGTTCAAAAACTACCTCATTCTCACATTGAAACAATGTTCTATATGTCAATGCTTGTACAACACATGGTTGTCTTTGGAGAGATACATGTGTTTCTTCAACACAACTGAATAGGCCTATTTGGAACAAAATGAGCCTTTCTCCACCTTGAAACACAAAGGTCGCAGGAAGGATTCCTTGAAAAACTAACTCAATTCTCACTGGACAACAATGCGCTAGGTGCTCTTCCTTGTGACATAGATGGTTATCTTTCGAGAGAAACTTGTGCTCCTTCAACTTAGCTGAATAGGCCCATCTGCATCAAACAGAGCCTATCTCCACTTTGAAAACTATGATTTGAGGGAATATTCCCTTGAAAAACTAACTCAATTCTCAGTAATAAACTAGGTGCTTGCTATTCCTGCTTCTGACACAGATGGTTTTATGCCGAGAGATACAGATGTTTCTTCAGTTAGGTGAATAGGCCTATTTGAAACAAAATGAGCATTTCTCCAACTTGAAAGCTGTGATTTTTCTGGCAGTATTTCTTTCAAAAACTAACTGAATTCACACTGGGCAACAATGTCCTAGATGCTCCTGCTTCTAACACAGACAGTTTTGTTTGGAGAGATACATGTGTTCCTTCCAAGAAGCAGAACAGGCCTATCTGGAGGAACAGAGCCTATCTCCGCCTTGATCCACCCAATTTGCAGGAATTATTCCTTGAAAAGCTATCTAAGTTCCCACTGGACAACAATGCGGTAGATGCTCCTGCTTCTTACACAGATGGGTTTCTTTCGAGAGATACATGTGTTCCTTCAACTTAGCAGAATAGTCCTATCTGGAGCAAAGAGAGGCTATCTTCACCTGGAAATATATGATTTGCAGGAAGTATTACTTGCAAAAAACTAACTCAATTCTCACAGGGAAACAATGTGCTAGATACGCCTGCTTCTAACACAGACAGTTTTCGTTTTAGCAATACATGTGTTTTTTCAATATAGCTGAATAAGCCTACTTGGAGCAAGCAGAGCCTATCTCCACCTTGAAACACCTAAGTCGCAGGAAGTAGTCCCTGAAAAACTAACTCAATTCTCACTGGACAACAGTGTACTAAATGCTCCTGCATCTAATTCAGATGGTTTTTTCAAGAAATACATGTGCTCCTTCAACTTCTCTGAAAAGCCTCTCTGGAGAAAACAGAGACTATCTCCTTCTTGAAAACTATTATTGGCAGGAAGGATTCCTTTAATAGGTGACTCAGTTCTCCCAGCGAAACGATGCACTAGGTGCTCCTGCTTTTAAAACAAATGGTTTTCTTTTGGGTGATACCCTGTTTCTTCAACTTAGTTGAATAGGCCTATTTGATGTAAACAGAGCCTATCTGCACCTTCAAACACCTAACATGCAAGAAGTATCCTTTGAAAAACTAACTCAGTTCTCACTGGGCAAAAATGTGCTAGATGCCCAAGTTTCTAACAAAGATGGTTTTCTTTTGAGAGATATATATGTTCCTCCTACTTCTCTGAATAGTCCTATCTGGGGCAAACTGAGCCTACCTGCACCTTGAAACACCTAGGTGGAAGAATGTATTCCTTTCCAAACCTAAATTGATTCTCACAGGGAAACGTGCTAGATGCAACAGCGTCTAACATAGATGATTTTCTTCTGAGAGATACATGTGTTTCTTCAAGTCACATGAGTAGGCCTATTTGGAGAAATCAGAGCCTATCTCCACCTTGAAAACTCCAATTGGAGGAAGTATTCCTTTCAAACACTAACTCAATTCTCACAGGGAAACAATGTGCAAGATGGTCCTGCTTCTAACATATATGGGTTTCTTTTGAGAGATACATTTCTTTCTTCAAGTCAGCTGAATACACCTATTTAGAGCCAACAGACCTTCTCCACCTTGAAACACCTAGGTTGCAGAAAGTATTCTTTCAAAAACTAACTCAATTCTCACAGGGAAACAATGCAGTAGTTGTTCCTGCTTCTAACATGGATGATTTTCTTTATAGAGGTACATGTGTTTTCTCAACTCAGATGAGTAGGCCCATCTGGGACAAAATGAGCCTTTCTCCACCGTGAAAACTATTATTTGCAGGAAGTATTCGTTTCAAGAGCTAACTCAATTCTTACAGGGAAATATAGTGCTATATGCTGCAGCATCTAACATAGATGGTTTTCTTTTGAGGGATATAATGTTTCTTCAACACAGCACAATGAGTGTATTTGGAGAAAACTGAGCCTATTTACACCAAGAAAACTATGAATTGCTGGTAGTATTCCTTTCAAAAACTAACTGAAATCTCCCATGGAAACAGTGTGCTAGGTATATGCAGCTTCAAACACAGATTTTTCTCTTTTTAGAGATACATATTTTTCTTCAACTCAACTCAATATCTCTACCTGGAATACCTAAGTTACAGGCTGTATTCCTTACAAAAACTAACTCAGTTGTCACAGGGAAACAATATGCTAGATGCTCCTGCTTCTAACACAGATGGGTTCCTTTTGAACGATATATGTGTTTCTTCAACTTGGTTGCATAGACCTTTTTGGACCAAAATGAGCCTTTCTCCACCTTGAAAACTCTGAATTGCTAAATGATTACTTTCTAAAACTAACTCAACTCTCTATGGAAAACAATAAGCTACGTGCTGCAACGTCTAACGTAGATGCTTTTCTTTGGAGAGATACAAGTGTTCTACCAAGCTGAATAGGCCTATTTGAAGCAAACAGAGCTTATCTCCACCTTGAAACACCTAAGTTGCAGGAAGCATTCCTTTCAAAAACTAAATAAATTCTCACTGGGCAACAATGAACTAGATGTTCCTGCTTCTAACACAGGTGGTTTTCTTTTGAGAAATACATGTGTTCCTTCAACTTAACCGAATAGGGCTATGTGGAGTAAACCGAGCCTATCTCCACCTTGTTAAACCTACTTTGCTGGATGTATTCTTTGAAAAACTAACTGAATTCTCAATGGGCAACAATGCGCCAGATGCTCCTGATTCTAACAAAATGCTTTTCTTTCAAGAGAAACATGCGTTCCTTCAACTTAGCTGAATATGCCTATCTGTAGCAAACAGAGGCTATCCTCACTTTGTAACACCTAAGTTGCAGGACATATTCCTTTCAAAAAGCTAACTCGATTCTCACCAGGAAAAAATGTGCTAGATGCGGAACCCTGCAACATAGATAGTTTTTTCTAGAGAGATATATGTGTTTCGTTAACTCAGCTGAATCGGCCATTTTGAAATTAGTGAGCCTTTTTTCACCTTGGAAACTATGATTTATAGGAAGTTTTCTTTTCAAAAACTAACTGAAGCTCACAGGAAAACAATGTGCTGGATGCTCATGCATCTAACAAGATGATTTTCTTACAAGAGATATATGTTTTTATTCCACCTAGCTGAAAAGGCCTATTTGGAGCAAACAGAGCCTAACTCCAACTTGAAAGACCTAAGTTGCAGGAAGTCTTCCTTGAAAAACTCTCTCAATTCTCACTTAGCCACAATGCACTAGATGTTCATGCTTCTCACACAGATGGTTTTCTTTCCAGTAATACAAATGTTTCTTCAACTTAGCTGAATAAGTCTACTTTGAGCAAACAGAGCCTATCTCCATCTTGAAACACCTAAGTTGCAGAAAGTATTCTTTTCAAAAGCTAACTCAATTCTCACAGGGAAACAATGCACTAGATGCTCCTGCTTCTAACATAGATGGCTTTCTTTATGGAGATACATGTTTATCTTCAACCTTGCTGAGTATGCCTGTTTGAACTAAGCATAGCTTACCTCCACCTTGAAACACCCAAGTTGCAGGAAGTATTCCTTGGAAAACTAACTCAATACTCACTGGGCAACAATGAGCTAGATGCTCCTGCTTCTAACACAGATGGTTGTCTTTGGAGATATACATTTGTTTCTTTACCTTAGCTGAATAGACATATTTGGAGCAAACAGAGGCTGTCTTCACCTTGTGACACCTAAGTTGCAGGAATAGTTCCTTTCAAAAGCTAACTAGAATTCTCACTTGGAAACAATGTTCTAGATGCCAAAGCTTTTAACACAGATTGTTCTCTTTGGAGAGACAAATGTGCTTCTTCAACTTAGATGAATAGGCCTATTTGGAACAAATGACCCTTTCTCCACCTGAAAAACTATGATTGTTCTGGAAGTATTTCTTTCAAAACCTAACTCACTTCTCAATCAGCAACAATTTGCTAGATGTCGTGCATCTAACATAGATGGATTTGGTTCGAGAGATATATGTGTTCCTTCAAATTAGCTGAATAGACATATTTTTAGCAAACAGAGCCAAATCTCCAAATTGAAACACCTAAGTTGCAGGAAGTATTCCTTGAAAAACTATCTCAATTGTCACTGGGCAACCAAGCCCTAACATGCCCCTGCTTCTAACACAGATGGTTTTCTTTCAAGAGACATGTGTTCCTTCAACTTAGCTGAATAGGCTTATCTGGATTAAACAGAGGCAATCTTCACCTTGTAACACCTAAGGTGCAGAAGCATTTCGTTCAAAAACTACCTCATTCTCACATTGAAACAATGTTCTATATGTCAATGCTTGTACAACACATGGTTGTCTTTGGAGAGATACATGTGTTTCTTCAACACAACTGAATAGGCCTATTTGGAACAAAATGAGCCTTTCTCCACCTTGAAACACAAAGGTCGCAGGAAGGATTCCTTGAAAAACTAACTCAATTCTCACTGGACAACAATGCGCTAGGTGCTCTTCCTTGTGACATAGATGGTTATCTTTCGAGAGGAACTTGTGCTCCTTCAACTTAGCTGAATAGGCCCATCTGCATCAAACAGAGCCTATCTCCACTTTGAAAACTATGATTTGAGGGAATATTCCCTTGAAAAACTAACTCAATTCTCAGTAATAAACTAGGTGCTTGCTATTCCTGCTTCTGACACAGATGGTTTTATGCCGAGAGATACAGATGTTTCTTCAGTTAGGTGAATAGGCCTATTTGAAACAAAATGAGCATTTCTCCAACTTGAAAGCTGTGATTTTTCTGGCAGTATTTCTTTCAAAAACTAACTGAATTCACACTGGGCAACAATGTCCTAGATGCTCCTGCTTCTAACACAGACAGTTTTGTTTGGAGAGATACATGTGTTCCTTCCAAGAAGCAGAACAGGCCTATCTGGAGGAACAGAGCCTATCTCCGCCTTGATCCACCCAATTTGCAGGAATTATTCCTTGAAAAGCTATCTAAGTTCCCACTGGACAACAATGCGGTAGATGCTCCTGCTTCTTACACAGATGGGTTTCTTTCGAGAGATACATGTGTTCCTTCAACTTAGCAGAATAGTCCTATCTGGAGCAAAGAGAGGCTATCTTCACCTGGAAATATATGATTTGCAGGAAGTATTACTTGCAAAAAACTAACTCAATTCTCACAGGGAAACAATGTGCTAGATACGCCTGCTTCTAACACAGACAGTTTTCGTTTTAGCAATACATGTGTTTTTTCAATATAGCTGAATAAGCCTACTTGGAGCAAGCAGAGCCTATCTCCACCTTGAAACACCTAAGTCGCAGGAAGTAGTCCCTGAAAAACTAACTCAATTCTCACTGGACAACAGTGTACTAAATGCTCCTGCATCTAATTCAGATGGTTTTTTCAAGAAATACATGTGCTCCTTCAACTTATCTGAAAAGCCTCTCTGGAGAAAACAGAGACTATCTCCTTCTTGAAAACTATTATTGGCAGGAAGGATTCCTTTAATAGGTGACTCAGTTCTCCCAGCGAAACGATGCACTAGGTGCTCCTGCTTTTAAAACAAATGGTTTTCTTTTGGGTGATACCCTGTTTCTTCAACTTAGTTGAATAGGCCTATTTGATGTAAACAGAGCCTATCTGCACCTTCAAACACCTAACATGCAAGAAGTATCCTTTGAAAAACTAACTCAGTTCTCACTGGGCAAAAATGTGCTAGATGCCCAAATTTCTAACAAAGATGGTTTTCTTTTGAGAGATATATATGTTCCTCCTACTTCTCTGAATAGTCCTATCTGGGGCAAACTGAGCCTACCTGCACCTTGAAACACCTAGGTGGAAGAATGTATTCCTTTCCAAACCTAAATTGATTCTCACAGGGAAACGTGCTAGATGCAACAGCCTCTAACATAGATGATTTTCTTCTGAGAGATACATGTGTTTCTTCAAGTCACATGAGTAGGCCTATTTGGAGAAATCAGAGCCTATCTCCACCTTGAAAACTCCAATTGGAGGAAGTATTCCTTTCAAACACTAACTCAATTCTCACAGGGAAACAATGTGCAAGATGGTCCTGCTTCTAACATATATGGGTTTCTTTTGAGAGATACATTTCTTTCTTCAAGTCAGCTGAATACACCTATTTAGAGCCAACAGACCTTCTCCACCTTGAAACACCTAGGTTGCAGAAAGTATTCTTTCAAAAACTCACTCAATTCTCACAGGGAAACAATGCAGTAGTTGTTCCTGCTTCTAACATGGATGATTTTCTTTATAGAGGTACATGTGTTTTCTCAACTCAGATGAGTAGGCCCATCTGGGACAAAATGAGCCTTTCTCCAACGTGAAAACTATTATTTGCAGGAAGTATTCGTTTCAAGAGCTAACTCAATTCTTACAGGGAAATATAGTGCTATATGCTGCAGCATCTAACATAGATGGTTTTCTTTTGAGGGATATAATGTTTCTTCAACACAGCACAATGAGTGTATTTGGAGAAAACTGAGCCTATTTACACCAAGAAAACTATGAATTGCTGGTAGTATTCCTTTCAAAAACTAACTGAAATCTCCCATGGAAACAGTGTGCTAGGTATATGCAGCTTCAAACACAGATTTTTCTCTTTTTAGAGATACATATTTTTCTTCAACTCAACTCAATATCTCTACCTGGAATACCTAAGTTACAGGCTGTATTCCTTACAAAAACTAACTCAGTTGTCACAGGGAAACAATATGCTAGATGCTCCTGCTTCTAACACAGATGGGTTCCTTTTGAACGATATATGTGTTTCTTCAACTTGGTTGCATAGACCTTTTTGGACCAAAATGAGCCTTTCTCCACCTTGAAAACTCTGAATTGCTAAATGATTACTTTCTAAAACTAACTCAACTCTCTATGGAAAACAATATGCTACGTGCTGCAACGTCTAACGTAGATGCTTTTCTTTGGAGAGATACAAGTGTTCTACCAAGCTGAATAGGCCTATTTGAAGCAAACAGAGCTTATCTCCACCTTGAAACACCTAAGTTGCAGGAAGCATTCCTTTCAAAAACTAAATAAATTCTCACTGGGCAACAATGAACTAGATGTTCCTGCTTCTAACACAGGTGGTTTTCTTTTGAGAAATACATGTGTTCCTTCAACTTAACCGAATAGGGCTATGTGGAGTAAACCGAGCCTATCTCCACCTTGTTAAACCTACTTTGCTGGATGTATTCTTTGAAAAACTAACTGAATTCTCAATGGGCAACAATGCGCCAGATGCTCCTGATTCTAACAAAATGCTTTTCTTTCAAGAGAAACATGCGTTCCTTCAACTTAGCTGAATATGCCTATCTGTAGCAAACAGAGGCTATCCTCACTTTGTAACACCTAAGTTGCAGGACATATTCCTTTCAAAAAGCTAACTCGATTCTCACCAGGAAAAAATGTGCTAGATGCGGAACCCTGCAACATAGATAGTTTTTTCTAGAGAGATATATGTGTTTCTTTAACTCAGCTGAATCGGCCATTTTGAAATTAATGAGCCTTTTTTCACCTTGGAAACTATGATTTATAGGAAGTTTTCTTTTCAAAAACTAACTGAAGCTCACAGGAAAACAATGTGCTGGATGCTCATGCATCTAACAAGATGATTTTCTTACAAGAGATATATGTTTTTATTCCACCTAGCTGAAAAGGCCTATTTGGAGCAAACAGAGCCTAACTCCAACTTGAAAGACCTAAGTTGCAGGAAGTCTTCCTTGAAAAACTCTCTCAATTCTCACTTAGCCACAATGCACTAGATGCTCATGCTTCTCACACAGATGGTTTTCTTTCCAGTAATACAAATGTTTCTTCAACTTAGCTGAATAAGTCTACTTTGAGCAAACAGAGCCTATCTCCATCTTGAAACACCTAAGTTGCAGAAAGTATTCTTTTCAAAAGCTAACTCAATTCTCACAGGGAAACAATGCACTAGATGCTCCTGCTTCTAACATAGATGGCTTTCTTTATGGAGATACATGTTTATCTTCAACCTTGCTGAGTATGCCTGTTTGAACTAAGCATAGCTTACCTCCACCTTGAAACACCCAAGTTGCAGGAAGTATTCCTTGGAAAACTAACTCAATACTCACTGGGCAACAATGAGCTAGATGCTCCTGCTTCTAACACAGATGGTTGTCTTTGGAGATATACATTTGTTTCTTTACCTTAGCTGAATAGACATATTTGGAGCAAACAGAGGCTGTCTTCACCTTGTGACACCTAAGTTGCAGGAATAGTTCCTTTCAAAAGCTAACTAGAATTCTCACTTGGAAACAATGTTCTAGATGCCAAAGCTTTTAACACAGATTGTTCTCTTTGGAGAGACAAATGTGCTTCTTCAACTTAGATGAATAGGCCTATTTGGAACAAATGACCCTTTCTCCACCTGAAAAACTATGATTGTTCTGGAAGTATTTCTTTCAAAACCTAACTCACTTCTCAATCAGCAACAATTTGCTAGATGTCGTGCATCTAACATAGATGGATTTGGTTCGAGAGATATATGTGTTCCTTCAAATTAGCTGAATAGACATATTTTTAGCAAACAGAGCCAAATCTCCAAATTGAAACACCTAAGTTGCAGGAAGTATTCCTTGAAAAACTATCTCAATTGTCACTGGGCAACCAAGCCCTAACATGCCCCTGCTTCTAACACAGATGGTTTTCTTTCAAGAGACATGTGTTCCTTCAACTTAGCTGAATAGGCTTATCTGGATTAAACAGAGGCAATCTTCACCTTGTAACACCTAAGGTGCAGAAGCATTTCGTTCAAAAACTACCTCATTCTCACATTGAAACAATGTTCTATATGTCAATGCTTGTACAACACATGGTTGTCTTTGGAGAGATACATGTGTTTCTTCAACACAACTGAATAGGCCTATTTGGAACAAAATGAGCCTTTCTCCACCTTGAAACACAAAGGTCGCAGGAAGGATTCCTTGAAAAACTAACTCAATTCTCACTGGACAACAATGCGCTAGGTGCTCTTCCTTGTGACATAGATGGTTATCTTTCGAGAGGAACTTGTGCTCCTTCAACTTAGCTGAATAGGCCCATCTGCATCAAACAGAGCCTATCTCCACTTTGAAAACTATGATTTGAGGGAATATTCCCTTGAAAAACTAACTCAATTCTCAGTAATAAACTAGGTGCTTGCTATTCCTGCTTCTGACACAGATGGTTTTATGCCGAGAGATACAGATGTTTCTTCAGTTAGGTGAATAGGCCTATTTGAAACAAAATGAGCATTTCTCCAACTTGAAAGCTGTGATTTTTCTATCAGTATTTCTTTCAAAAACTAACTGAATTCACACTGGGCAACAATGTCCTAGATGCTCCTGCTTCTAACACAGACAGTTTTGTTTGGAGAGATACATGTGTTCCTTCCAAGAAGCAGAACAGGCCTATCTGGAGGAACAGAGCCTATCTCCGCCTTCATCCACCCAATTTGCAGGAATTATTCCTTGAAAAGCTATCTAAGTTCCCACTGGACAACAATGCGGTAGATGCTCCTGCTTCTTACACAGATGGGTTTCTTTCGAGAGATACATGTGTTCCTTCAACTTAGCAGAATAGTCCTATCTGGAGCAAAGAGAGGCTATCTTCACCTGGAAATATATGATTTGCAGGAAGTATTACTTGCAAAAAACTAACTCAATTCTCACAGGGAAACAATGTGCTAGATACGCCTGCTTCTAACACAGACAGTTTTCGTTTTAGCAATACATGTGTTTTTTCAATATAGCTGAATAAGCCTACTTGGAGCAAGCAGAGCCTATCTCCACCTTGAAACACCTAAGTCGCAGGAAGTAGTCCCTGAAAAACTAACTCAATTCTCACTGGACAACAGTGTACTAAATGCTCCTGCATCTAATTCAGATGGTTTTTTCAAGAAATACATGTGCTCCTTCAACTTATCTGAAAAGCCTCTCTGGAGAAAACAGAGACTATCTCCTTCTTGAAAACTATTATTGGCAGGAAGGATTCCTTTAATAGGTGACTCAGTTCTCCCAGCGAAACGATGCACTAGGTGCTCCTGCTTTTAAAACAAATGGTTTTCTTTTGGGTGATACCCTGTTTCTTCAACTTAGTTGAATAGGCCTATTTGATGTAAACAGAGCCTATCTGCACCTTCAAACACCTAACATGCAAGAAGTATCCTTTGAAAAACTAACTCAGTTCTCACTGGGCAAAAATGTGCTAGATGCCCAAGTTTCTAACAAAGATGGTTTTCTTTTGAGAGATATATATGTTCCTCCTACTTCTCTGAATAGTCCTATCTGGGGCAAACTGAGCCTACCTGCACCTTGAAACACCTAGGTGGAAGAATGTATTCCTTTCCAAACCTAAATTGATTCTCACAGGGAAACGTGCTAGATGCAACAGCCTCTAACATAGATGATTTTCTTCTGAGAGATACATGTGTTTCTTCAAGTCACATGAGTAGGCCTATTTGGAGAAATCAGAGCCTATCTCCACCTTGAAAACTCCAATTGGAGGAAGTATTCCTTTCAAACACTAACTCAATTCTCACAGGGAAACAATGTGCAAGATGGTCCTGCTTCTAACATATATGGGTTTCTTTTGAGAGATACATTTCTTTCTTCAAGTCAGCTGAATACACCTATTTAGAGCCAACAGACCTTCTCCACCTTGAAACACCTAGGTTGCAGAAAGTATTCTTTCAAAAACTAACTCAATTCTCACAGGGAAACAATGCAGTAGTTGTTCCTGCTTCTAACATGGATGATTTTCTTTATAGAGGTACATGTGTTTTCTCAACTCAGATGAGTAGGCCCATCTGGGACAAAATGAGCCTTTCTCCACCGTGAAAACTATTATTTGCAGGAAGTATTCGTTTCAAGAGCTATCTCAATTCTTACAGGGAAATATAGTGCTATATGCTGCAGCATCTAACATAGATGGTTTTCTTTTGAGGGATATAATGTTTCTTCAACACAGCACAATGAGTGTATTTGGAGAAAACTGAGCCTATTTACACCAAGAAAACTATGAATTGCTGGTAGTATTCCTTTCAAAAACTAACTGAAATCTCCCATGGAAACAGTGTGCTAGGTATATGCAGCTTCAAACACAGATTTTTCTCTTTTTAGAGATACATATTTTTCTTCAACTCAACTCAATATCTCTACCTGGAATACCTAAGTTACAGGCTGTATTCCTTACAAAAACTAACTCAGTTGTCACAGGGAAACAATATGCTAGATGCTCCTGCTTCTAACACAGATGGGTTCCTTTTGAACGATATATGTGTTTCTTCAACTTGGTTGCATAGACCTTTTTGGACCAAAATGAGCCTTTCTCCACCTTGAAAACTCTGAATTGCTAAATGATTACTTTCTAAAACTAACTCAACTCTCTATGGAAAACAATAAGCTACGTGCTGCAACGTCTAACGTAGATGCTTTTCTTTGGAGAGATACAAGTGTTCTACCAAGCTGAATAGGCCTATTTGAAGCAAACAGAGCTTATCTCCACCTTGAAACACCTAAGTTGCAGGAAGCATTCCTTTCAAAAACTAAATAAATTCTCACTGGGCAACAATGAACTAGATGTTCCTGCTTCTAACACAGGTGGTTTTCTTTTGAGAAATACATGTGTTCCTTCAACTTAACCGAATAGGGCTATGTGGAGTAAACCGAGCCTATCTCCACCTTGTTAAACCTACTTTGCTGGATGTATTCTTTGAAAAACTAACTGAATTCTCAATGGGCAACAATGCGCCAGATGCTCCTGATTCTAACAAAATGCTTTTCTTTCAAGAGAAACATGTGTTCCTTCAACTTAGCTGAATATGCCTATCTGTAGCAAACAGAGGCTATCCTCACTTTGTAACACCTAAGTTGCAGGACATATTCCTTTCAAAAAGCTAACTCGATTCTCACCAGGAAAAAATGTGCTAGATGCGGAACCCTGCAACATAGATAGTTTTTTCTAGAGAGATATATGTGTTTCTTTAACTCAGCTGAATCGGCCATTTTGAAATTAATGAGCCTTTTTTCACCTTGGAAACTATGATTTATAGGAAGTTTTCTTTTCAAAAACTAACTGAAGCTCACAGGAAAACAATGTGCTGGATGCTCATGCATCTAACAAGATGATTTTCTTACAAGAGATATATGTTTTTATTCCACCTAGCTGAAAAGGCCTATTTGGAGCAAACACAGCCTAACTCCAACTTGAAAGACCTAAGTTGCAGGAAGTCTTCCTTGAAAAACTCTCTCAATTCTCACTTAGCCACAATGCACTAGATGCTCATGCTTCTCACACAGATGGTTTTCTTTCCAGTAATACAAATGTTTCTTCAACTTAGCTGAATAAGTCTACTTTGAGCAAACAGAGCCTATCTCCATCTTGAAACACCTAAGTTGCAGAAAGTATTCTTTTCAAAAGCTAACTCAATTCTCACAGGGAAACAATGCACTAGATGCTCCTGCTTCTAACATAGATGGCTTTCTTTATGGAGATACATGTTTATCTTCAACCTTGCTGAGTATGCCTGTTTGAACTAAGCATAGCTTACCTCCACCTTGAAACACCCAAGTTGCAGGAAGTATTCCTTGGAAAACTAACTCAATACTCACTGGGCAACAATGAGCTAGATGCTCCTGCTTCTAACACAGATGGTTGTCTTTGGAGATATACATTTGTTTCTTTACCTTAGCTGAATAGACATATTTGGAGCAAACAGAGGCTGTCTTCACCTTGTGACACCTAAGTTGCAGGAATAGTTCCTTTCAAAAGCTAACTAGAATTCTCACTTGGAAACAATGTTCTAGATGCCAAAGCTTTTAACACAGATTGTTCTCTTTGGAGAGACAAATGTGCTTCTTCAACTTAGATGAATAGGCCTATTTGGAACAAATGACCCTTTCTCCACCTGAAAAACTATGATTGTTCTGGAAGTATTTCTTTCAAAACCTAACTCACTTCTCAATCAGCAACAATTTGCTAGATGTCGTGCATCTAACATAGATGGATTTGGTTCGAGAGATATATGTGTTCCTTCAAATTAGCTGAATAGACATATTTTTAGCAAACAGAGCCAAATCTCCACCTTGAAACACCTAAGTTGCAGGAAGTATTCCTTGAAAAACTAACTCAATTGTCACTGGGCAACCAAGCCCTAACATGCCCCTGCTTCTAACACAGATGGTTTTCTTTCAAGAGACATGTGTTCCTTCAACTTAGCTGAATAGGCTTATCTGGATTAAACAGAGGCAATCTTCACCTTGTAACACCTAAGGTGCAGAAGCATTTCGTTCAAAAACTACCTCATTCTCACATTGAAACAATGTTCTATATGTCAATGCTTGTACAACACATGGTTGTCTTTGGAGAGATACATGTGTTTCTTCAACACAACTGAATAGGCCTATTTGGAACAAAATGAGCCTTTCTCCACCTTGAAACACAAAGGTCGCAGGAAGGATTCCTTGAAAAACTAACTCAATTCTCACTGGACAACAATGCGCTAGGTGCTCTTCCTTGTGACATAGATGGTTATCTTTCGAGAGAAACTTGTGCTCCTTCAACTTAGCTGAATAGGCCCATCTGCATCAAACAGAGCCTATCTCCACTTTGAAAACTATGATTTGAGGGAATATTCCCTTGAAAAACTAACTCAATTCTCAGTAATAAACTAGGTGCTTGCTATTCCTGCTTCTGACACAGATGGTTTTATGCCGAGAGATACAGATGTTTCTTCAGTTAGGTGAATAGGCCTATTTGAAACAAAATGAGCATTTCTCCAACTTGAAAGCTGTGATTTTTCTGGCAGTATTTCTTTCAAAAACTAACTGAATTCACACTGGGCAACAATGTCCTAGATGCTCCTGCTTCTAACACAGACAGTTTTGTTTGGAGAGATACATGTGTTCCTTCCAAGAAGCAGAACAGGCCTATCTGGAGGAACAGAGCCTATCTCCGCCTTGATCCACCCAATTTGCAGGAATTATTCCTTGAAAAGCTATCTAAGTTCCCACTGGACAACAATGCGGTAGATGCTCCTGCTTCTTACACAGCTGGGTTTCATTCGAGAGATACATGTGTTCCTTCAACTTAGCAGAATAGTCCTATCTGGAGCAAAGAGAGGCTATCTTCACCTGGAAATATATGATTTGCAGGAAGTATTACTTGCAAAAAACTAACTCAATTCTCACAGGGAAACAATGTGCTAGATACGCCTGCTTCTAACACAGACAGTTTTCGTTTTAGCAATACATGTGTTTTCTCAATATAGCTGAATAAGCCTACTTGGAGCAAGCAGAGCCTATCTCCACCTTGAAACACCTAAGTCGCAGGAAGTAGTCCCTGAAAAACTAACTCAATTCTCACTGGACAACAGTGTACTAAATGCTCCTGCATCTAATTCAGATGGTTTTTTCAAGAAATACATGTGCTCCTTCAACTTATCTGAAAAGCCTCTCTGGAGAAAACAGAGACTATCTCCTTCTTGAAAACTATTATTGGCAGGAAGGATTCCTTTAATAGGTGACTCAGTTCTCCCAGCGAAACGATGCACTAGGTGCTCCTGCTTTTAAAACAAATGGTTTTCTTTTGGGTGATACCCTGTTTCTTCAACTTAGTTGAATAGGCCTATTTGATGTAAACAGAGCCTATCTGCACCTTCAAACACCTAACATGCAAGAAGTATCCTTTGAAAAACTAACTCAGTTCTCACTGGGCAAAAATGTGCTAGATGCCCAAGTTTCTAACAAAGATGGTTTTCTTTTGAGAGATATATATGTTCCTCCTACTTCTCTGAATAGTCCTATCTGGGGCAAACTGAGCCTACCTGCACCTTGAAACACCTAGGTGGAAGAATGTATTCCTTTCCAAACCTAAATTGATTCTCACAGGGAAACGTGCTAGATGCAACAGCCTCTAACATAGATGATTTTCTTCTGAGAGATACATGTGTTTCTTCAAGTCACATGAGTAGGCCTATTTGGAGAAATCAGAGCCTATCTCCACCTTGAAAACTCCAATTGGAGGAAGTATTCCTTTCAAACACTAACTCAATTCTCACAGGGAAACAATGTGCAAGATGGTCCTGCTTCTAACATATATGGGTTTCTTTTGAGAGATACATTTCTTTCTTCAAGTCAGCTGAATACACCTATTTAGAGCCAACAGACCTTCTCCACCTTGAAACACCTAGGTTGCAGAAAGTATTCTTTCAAAAACTAACTCAATTCTCACAGGGAAACAATGCAGTAGTTGTTCCTGCTTCTAACATGGATGATTTTCTTTATAGAGGTACATGTGTTTTCTCAACTCAGATGAGTAGGCCCATCTGGGACAAAATGAGCCTTTCTCCACCGTGAAAACTATTATTTGCAGGAAGTATTCGTGTCAAGAGCTAACTCAATTCTTACAGGGAAATATAGTGCTATATGCTGCAGCATCTAACATAGATGGTTTTCTTTTGAGGGATATAATGTTTCTTCAACACAGCACAATGAGTGTATTTGGAGAAAACTGAGCCTATTTACACCAAGAAAACTATGAATTGCTGGTAGTATTCCTTTCAAAAACTAACTGAAATCTCCCATGGAAACAGTGTGCTAGGTATATGCAGCTTCAAACACAGATTTTTCTCTTTTTAGAGATACATATTTTTCTTCAACTCAACTCAATATCTCTACCTGGAATACCTAAGTTACAGGCTGTATTCCTTACAAAAACTAACTCAGTTGTCACAGGGAAACAATATGCTAGATGCTCCTGCTTCTAACACAGATGGGTTCCTTTTGAACGATATATGTGTTTCTTCAACTTGGTTGCATAGACCTTTTTGGACCAAAATGAGCCTTTCTCCACCTTGAAAACTCTGAATTGCTAAATGATTACTTTCTAAAACTAACTCAACTCTCTATGGAAAACAATAAGCTACGTGCTGCAACGTCTAACGTAGATGCTTTTCTTTGGAGAGATACAAGTGTTCTACCAAGCTGAATAGGCCTATTTGAAGCAAACAGAGCTTATCTCCACCTTGAAACACCTAAGTTGCAGGAAGCATTCCTTTCAAAAACTAAATAAATTCTCACTGGGCAACAATGAACTAGATGTTCCTGCTTCTAACACAGGTGGTTTTCTTTTGAGAAATACATGTGTTCCTTCAACTTAACCGAATAGGGCTATGTGGAGTAAACCGAGCCTATCTCCACCTTGTTAAACCTACTTTGCTGGATGTATTCTTTGAAAAACTAACTGAATTCTCAATGGGCAACAATGCGCCAGATGCTCCTGATTCTAACAAAATGCTTTTCTTTCAAGAGAAACATGTGTTCCTTCAACTTAGCTGAATATGCCTATCTGTAGCAAACAGAGGCTATCCTCACTTTGTAACACCTAAGTTGCAGGACATATTCCTTTCAAAAAGCTAACTCGATTCTCACCAGGAAAAAATGTGCTAGATGCGGAACCCTGCAACATAGATAGTTTTTTCTAGAGAGATATATGTGTTTCTTTAACTCAGCTGAATCGGCCATTTTGAAATTAATGAGCCTTTTTTCACCTTGGAAACTATGATTTATAGGAAGTTTTCTTTTCAAAAACTAACTGAAGCTCACAGGAAAACAATGTGCTGGATGCTCATGCATCTAACAAGATGATTTTCTTACAAGAGATATATGTTTTTATTCCACCTAGCTGAAAAGGCCTATTTGGAGCAAACACAGCCTAACTCCAACTTGAAAGACCTAAGTTGCAGGAAGTCTTCCTTGAAAAACTCTCTCAATTCTCACTTAGCCACAATGCACTAGATGCTCATGCTTCTCACACAGATGGTTTTCTTTCCAGTAATACAAATGTTTCTTCAACTTAGCTGAATAAGTCTACTTTGAGCAAACAGAGCCTATCTCCATCTTGAAACACCTAAGTTGCAGAAAGTATTCTTTTCAAAAGCTAACTCAATTCTCACAGGGAAACAATGCACTAGATGCTCCTGCTTCTAACATAGATGGCTTTCTTTATGGAGATACATGTTTATCTTCAACCTTGCTGAGTATGCCTGTTTGAACTAAGCATAGCTTACCTCCACCTTGAAACACCCAAGTTGCAGGAAGTATTCCTTGGAAAACTAACTCAATACTCACTGGGCAACAATGAGCTAGATGCTCCTGCTTCTAACACAGATGGTTGTCTTTGGAGATATACATTTGTTTCTTTACCTTAGCTGAATAGACATATTTGGAGCAAACAGAGGCTGTCTTCACCTTGTGACACCTAAGTTGCAGGAATAGTTCCTTTCAAAAGCTAACTAGAATTCTCACTTGGAAACAATGTTCTAGATGCCAAAGCTTTTAACACAGATTGTTCTCTTTGGAGAGACAAATGTGCTTCTTCAACTTAGATGAATAGGCCTATTTGGAACAAATGACCCTTTCTCCACCTGAAAAACTATGATTGTTCTGGAAGTATTTCTTTCAAAACCTAACTCACTTCTCAATCAGCAACAATTTGCTAGATGTCGTGCATCTAACATAGATGGATTTGGTTCGAGAGATATATGTGTTCCTTCAAATTAGCTGAATAGACATATTTTTAGCAAACAGAGCCAAATCTCCACCTTGAAACACCTAAGTTGCAGGAAGTATTCCTTGAAAAACTAACTCAATTGTCACTGGGCAACCAAGCCCTAACATGCCCCTGCTTCTAACACAGATGGTTTTCTTTCAAGAGACATGTGTTCCTTCAACTTAGCTGAATAGGCTTATCTGGATTAAACAGAGGCAATCTTCACCTTGTAACACCTAAGGTGCAGAAGCATTTCGTTCAAAAACTACCTCATTCTCACATTGAAACAATGTTCTATATGTCAATGCTTGTACAACACATGGTTGTCTTTGGAGAGATACATGTGTTTCTTCAACACAACTGAATAGGCCTATTTGGAACAAAATGAGCCTTTCTCCACCTTGAAACACAAAGGTCGCAGGAAGGATTCCTTGAAAAACTAACTCAATTCTCACTGGACAACAATGCGCTAGGTGCTCTTCCTTGTGACATAGATGGTTATCTTTCGAGAGAAACTTGTGCTCCTTCAACTTAGCTGAATAGGCCCATCTGCATCAAACAGAGCCTATCTCCACTTTGAAAACTATGATTTGAGGGAATATTCCCTTGAAAAACTAACTCAATTCTCAGTAATAAACTAGGTGCTTGCTATTCCTGCTTCTGACACAGATGGTTTTATGCCGAGAGATACAGATGTTTCTTCAGTTAGGTGAATAGGCCTATTTGAAACAAAATGAGCATTTCTCCAACTTGAAAGCTGTGATTTTTCTGGCAGTATTTCTTTCAAAAACTAACTGAATTCACACTGGGCAACAATGTCCTAGATGCTCCTGCTTCTAACACAGACAGTTTTGTTTGGAGAGATACATGTGTTCCTTCCAAGAAGCAGAACAGGCCTATCTGGAGGAACAGAGCCTATCTCCGCCTTGATCCACCCAATTTGCAGGAATTATTCCTTGAAAAGCTATCTAAGTTCCCACTGGACAACAATGCGGTAGATGCTCCTGCTTCTTACACAGCTGGGTTTCATTCGAGAGATTCATGTGTTCCTTCAACTTAGCAGAATAGTCCTATCTGGAGCAAAGAGAGGCTATCTTCACCTGGAAATATATGATTTGCAGGAAGTATTACTTGCAAAAAACTAACTCAATTCTCACAGGGAAACAATGTGCTAGATACGCCTGCTTCTAACACAGACAGTTTTCGTTTTAGCAATACATGTGTTTTCTCAATATAGCTGAATAAGCCTACTTGGAGCAAGCAGAGCCTATCTCCACCTTGAAACACCTAAGTCGCAGGAAGTAGTCCCTGAAAAACTAACTCAATTCTCACTGGACAACAGTGTACTAAATGCTCCTGCATCTAATTCAGATGGTTTTTTCAAGAAATACATGTGCTCCTTCAACTTATCTGAAAAGCCTCTCTGGAGAAAACAGAGACTATCTCCTTCTTGAAAACTATTATTGGCAGGAAGGATTCCTTTAATAGGTGACTCAGTTCTCCCAGCGAAACGATGCACTAGGTGCTCCTGCTTTTAAAACAAATGGTTTTCTTTTGGGTGATACCCTGTTTCTTCAACTTAGTTGAATAGGCCTATTTGATGTAAACAGAGCCTATCTGCACCTTCAAACACCTAACATGCAAGAAGTATCCTTTGAAAAACTAACTCAGTTCTCACTGGGCAAAAATGTGCTAGATGCCCAAGTTTCTAACAAAGATGGTTTTCTTTTGAGAGATATATATGTTCCTCCTACTTCTCTGAATAGTCCTATCTGGGGCAAACTGAGCCTACCTGCACCTTGAAACACCTAGGTGGAAGAATGTATTCCTTTCCAAACCTAAATTGATTCTCACAGGGAAACGTGCTAGATGCAACAGCCTCTAACATAGATGATTTTCTTCTGAGAGATACATGTGTTTCTTCAAGTCACATGAGTAGGCCTATTTGGAGAAATCAGAGCCTATCTCCACCTTGAAAACTCCAATTGGAGGAAGTATTCCTTTCAAACACTAACTCAATTCTCACAGGGAAACAATGTGCAAGATGGTCCTGCTTCTAACATATATGGGTTTCTTTTGAGAGATACATTTCTTTCTTCAAGTCAGCTGAATACACCTATTTAGAGCCAACAGACCTTCTCCACCTTGAAACACCTAGGTTGCAGAAAGTATTCTTTCAAAAACTAACTCAATTCTCACAGGGAAACAATGCAGTAGTTGTTCCTGCTTCTAACATGGATGATTTTCTTTATAGAGGTACATGTGTTTTCTCAACTCAGATGAGTAGGCCCATCTGGGACAAAATGAGCCTTTCTCCACCGTGAAAACTATTATTTGCAGGAAGTATTCGTTTCAAGAGCTAACTCAATTCTTACAGGGAAATATAGTGCTATATGCTGCAGCATCTAACATAGATGGTTTTCTTTTGAGGGATATAATGTTTCTTCAACACAGCACAATGAGTGTATTTGGAGAAAACTGAGCCTATTTACACCAAGAAAACTATGAATTGCTGGTAGTATTCCTTTCAAAAACTAACTGAAATCTCCCATGGAAACAGTGTGCTAGGTATATGCAGCTTCAAACACAGATTTTTCTCTTTTTAGAGATACATATTTTTCTTCAACTCAACTCAATATCTCTACCTGGAATACCTAAGTTACAGGCTGTATTCCTTACAAAAACTAACTCAGTTGTCACAGGGAAACAATATGCTAGATGTTCCTGCTTCTAACACAGATGGGTTCCTTTTGAACGATATATGTGTTTCTTCAACTTGGTTGCATAGACCTTTTTGGACCAAAATGAGCCTTTCTCCACCTTGAAAACTCTGAATTGCTAAATGATTACTTTCTAAAACTAACTCAACTCTCTATGGAAAACAATAAGCTACGTGCTGCAACGTCTAACGTAGATGCTTTTCTTTGGAGAGATACAAGTGTTCTACCAAGCTGAATAGGCCTATTTGAAGCAAACAGAGCTTATCTCCACCTTGAAACACCTAAGTTGCAGGAAGCATTCCTTTCAAAAACTAAATAAATTCTCACTGGGCAACAATGAACTAGATGTTCCTGCTTCTAACACAGGTGGCTTTCTTTTGAGAAATACATGTGTTCCTTCAACTTAACCGAATAGGGCTATGTGGAGTAAACCGAGCCTATCTCCACCTTGTTAAACCTACTTTGCTGGATGTATTCTTTGAAAAACTAACTGAATTCTCAATGGGCAACAATGCGCCAGATGCTCCTGATTCTAACAAAATGCTTTTCTTTCAAGAGAAACATGTGTTCCTTCAACTTAGCTGAATATGCCTATCTGTAGCAAACAGAGGCTATCCTCACTTTGTAACACCTAAGTTGCAGGACATATTCCTTTCAAAAAGCTAACTCGATTCTCACCAGGAAAAAATGTGCTAGATGCGGAACCCTGCAACATAGATAGTTTTTTCTAGAGAGATATATGTGTTTCTTTAACTCAGCTGAATCGGCCATTTTGAAATTAATGAGCCTTTTTTCACCTTGGAAACTATGATTTATAGGAAGTTTTCTTTTCAAAAACTAACTGAAGCTCACAGGAAAACAATGTGCTGGATGCTCATGCATCTAACAAGATGATTTTCTTACAAGAGATATATGTTTTTATTCCACCTAGCTGAAAAGGCCTATTTGGAGCAAACACAGCCTAACTCCAACTTGAAAGACCTAAGTTGCAGGAAGTCTTCCTTGAAAAACTCTCTCAATTCTCACTTAGCCACAATGCACTAGATGCTCATGCTTCTCACACAGATGGTTTTCTTTCCAGTAATACAAATGTTTCTTCAACTTAGCTGAATAAGTCTACTTTGAGCAAACAGAGCCTATCTCCATCTTGAAACACCTAAGTTGCAGAAAGTATTCTTTTCAAAAGCTAACTCAATTCTCACAGGGAAACAATGCACTAGATGCTCCTGCTTCTAACATAGATGGCTTTCTTTATGGAGATACATGTTTATCTTCAACCTTGCTGAGTATGCCTGTTTGAACTAAGCATAGCTTACCTCCACCTTGAAACACCCAAGTTGCAGGAAGTATTCCTTGGAAAACTAACTCAATACTCACTGGGCAACAATGAGCTAGATGCTCCTGCTTCTAACACAGATGGTTGTCTTTGGAGATATACATTTGTTTCTTTACCTTAGCTGAATAGACATATTTGGAGCAAACAGAGGCTGTCTTCACCTTGTGACACCTAAGTTGCAGGAATAGTTCCTTTCAAAAGCTAACTAGAATTCTCACTTGGAAACAATGTTCTAGATGCCAAAGCTTTTAACACAGATTGTTCTCTTTGGAGAGACAAATGTGCTTCTTCAACTTAGATGAATAGGCCTATTTGGAACAAATGACCCTTTCTCCACCTGAAAAACTATGATTGTTCTGGAAGTATTTCTTTCAAAACCTAACTCACTTCTCAATCAGCAACAATTTGCTAGATGTCGTGCATCTAACATAGATGGATTTGGTTCGAGAGATATATGTGTTCCTTCAAATTAGCTGAATAGACATATTTTTAGCAAACAGAGCCAAATCTCCACCTTGAAACACCTAAGTTGCAGGAAGTGTTCCTTGAAAAACTAACTCAATTGTCACTGGGCAACCAAGCCCTAACATGCCCCTGCTTCTAACACAGATGGTTTTCTTTCAAGAGACATGTGTTCCTTCAACTTAGCTGAATAGGCTTATCTGGATTAAACAGAGGCAATCTTCACCTTGTAACACCTAAGGTGCAGAAGCATTTCGTTCAAAAACTACCTCATTCTCACATTGAAACAATGTTCTATATGTCAATGCTTGTACAACACATGGTTGTCTTTGGAGAGATACATGTGTTTCTTCAACACAACTGAATAGGCCTATTTGGAACAAAATGAGCCTTTCTCCACCTTGAAACACAAAGGTCGCAGGAAGGATTCCTTGAAAAACTAACTCAATTCTCACTGGACAACAATGCGCTAGGTGCTCTTCCTTGTGACATAGATGGTTATCTTTCGAGAGGAACTTGTGCTCCTTCAACTTAGCTGAATAGGCCCATCTGCATCAAACAGAGCCTATCTCCACTTTGAAAACTATGATTTGAGGGAATATTCCCTTGAAAAACTAACTCAATTCTCAGTAATAAACTAGGTGCTTGCTATTCCTGCTTCTGACACAGATGGTTTTATGCCGAGAGATACAGATGTTTCTTCAGTTAGGTGAATAGGCCTATTTGAAACAAAATGAGCATTTCTCCAACTTGAAAGCTGTGATTTTTCTGGCAGTATTTCTTTCAAAAACTAACTGAATTCACACTGGGCAACAATGTCCTAGATGCTCCTGCTTCTAACACAGACAGTTTTGTTTGGAGAGATACATGTGTTCCTTCCAAGAAGCAGAACAGGCCTATCTGGAGGAACAGAGCCTATCTCCGCCTTGATCCACCCAATTTGCAGGAATTATTCCTTGAAAAGCTATCTAAGTTCCCACTGGACAACAATGCGGTAGATGCTCCTGCTTCTTACACAGATGGGTTTCTTTCGAGAGATACATGTGTTCCTTCAACTTAGCAGAATAGTCCTATCTGGAGCAAAGAGAGGCTATCTTCACCTGGAAATATATGATTTGCAGGAAGTATTACTGGCAAAAAACTAACTCAATTCTCACAGGGAAACAATGTGCTAGATACGCCTGCTTCTAACACAGACAGTTTTCGTTTTAGCAATACATGTGTTTTTTCAATATAGCTGAATAAGCCTACTTGGAGCAAGCAGAGCCTATCTCCACCTTGAAACACCTAAGTCGCAGGAAGTAGTCCCTGAAAAACTAACTCAATTCTCACTGGACAACAGTGTACTAAATGCTCCTGCATCTAATTCAGATGGTTTTTTCAAGAAATACATGTGCTCCTTCAACTTATCTGAAAAGCCTCTCTGGAGAAAACAGAGACTATCTCCTTCTTGAAAACTATTATTGGCAGGAAGGATTCCTTTAATAGGTGACTCAGTTCTCCCAGCGAAACGATGCACTAGGTGCTCCTGCTTTTAAAACAAATGGTTTTCTTTTGGGTGATACCCTGTTTCTTCAACTTAGTTGAATAGGCCTATTTGATGTAAACAGAGCCTATCTGCACCTTCAAACACCTAACATGCAAGAAGTATCCTTTGAAAAACTAACTCAGTTCTCACTGGGCAAAAATGTGCTAGATGCCCAAGTTTCTAACAAAGATGGTTTTCTTTTGAGAGATATATATGTTCCTCCTACTTCTCTGAATAGTCCTATCTGGGGCAAACTGAGCCTACCTGCACCTTGAAACACCTAGGTGGAAGAATGTATTCCTTTCCAAACCTAAATTGATTCTCACAGGGAAACGTGCTAGATGCAACAGCCTCTAACATAGATGATTTTCTTCTGAGAGATACATGTGTTTCTTCAAGTCACATGAGTAGGCCTATTTGGAGAAATCAGAGCCTATCTCCACCTTGAAAACTCCAATTGGAGGAAGTATTCCTTTCAAACACTAACTCAATTCTCACAGGGAAACAATGTGCAAGATGGTCCTGCTTCTAACATATATGGGTTTCTTTTGAGAGATACATTTCTTTCTTCAAGTCAGCTGAATACACCTATTTAGAGCCAACAGACCTTCTCCACCTTGAAACACCTAGGTTGCAGAAAGTATTCTTTCAAAAACTAACTCAATTCTCACAGGGAAACAATGCAGTAGTTGTTCCTGCTTCTAACATGGATGATTTTCTTTATAGAGGTACATGTGTTTTCTCAACTCAGATGAGTAGGCCCATCTGGGACAAAATGAGCCTTTCTCCACCGTGAAAACTATTATTTGCAGGAAGTATTCGTTTCAAGAGCTAACTCAATTCTTACAGGGAAATATAGTGCTATATGCTGCAGCATCTAACATAGATGGTTTTCTTTTGAGGGATATAATGTTTCTTCAACACAGCACAATGAGTGTATTTGGAGAAAACTGAGCCTATTTACACCAAGAAAACTATGAATTGCTGGTAGTATTCCTTTCAAAAACTAACTGAAATCTCCCATGGAAACAGTGTGCTAGGTATATGCAGCTTCAAACACAGATTTTTCTCTTTTTAGAGATACATATTTTTCTTCAACTCAACTCAATATCTCTACCTGGAATACCTAAGTTACAGGCTGTATTCCTTACAAAAACTAACTCAGTTGTCACAGGGAAACAATATGCTAGATGCTCCTGCTTCTAACACAGATGGGTTCCTTTTGAACGATATATGTGTTTCTTCAACTTGGTTGCATAGACCTTTTTGGACCAAAATGAGCCTTTCTCCACCTTGAAAACTCTGAATTGCTAAATGATTACTTTCTAAAACTAACTCAACTCTCTATGGAAAACAATAAGCTACGTGCTGCAACGTCTAACGTAGATGCTTTTCTTTGGAGAGATACAAGTGTTCTACCAAGCTGAATAGGCCTATTTGAAGCAAACAGAGCTTATCTCCACCTTGAAACACCTAAGTTGCAGGAAGCATTCCTTTCAAAAACTAAATAAATTCTCACTGGGCAACAATGAACTAGATGTTCCTGCTTCTAACACAGGTGGTTTTCTTTTGAGAAATACATGTGTTCCTTCAACTTAACCGAATAGGGCTATGTGGAGTAAACCGAGCCTATCTCCACCTTGTTAAACCTACTTTGCTGGATGTATTCTTTGAAAAACTAACTGAATTCTCAATGGGCAACAATGCGCCAGATGCTCCTGATTCTAACAAAATGCTTTTCTTTCAAGAGAAACATGTGTTCCTTCAACTTAGCTGAATATGCCTATCTGTAGCAAACAGAGGCTATCCTCACTTTGTAACACCTAAGTTGCAGGACATATTCCTTTCAAAAAGCTAACTCGATTCTCACCAGGAAAAAATGTGCTAGATGCGGAACCCTGCAACATAGATAGTTTTTTCTAGAGAGATATATGTGTTTCTTTAACTCAGCTGAATCGGCCATTTTGAAATTAATGAGCCTTTTTTCACCTTGGAAACTATGATTTATAGGAAGTTTTCTTTTCAAAAACTAACTGAAGCTCACAGGAAAACAATGTGCTGGATGCTCATGCATCTAACAAGATGATTTTCTTACAAGAGATATATGTTTTTATTCCACCTAGCTGAAAAGGCCTATTTGGAGCAAACACAGCCTAACTCCAACTTGAAAGACCTAAGTTGCAGGAAGTCTTCCTTGAAAAACTCTCTCAATTCTCACTTAGCCACAATGCACTAGATGCTCATGCTTCTCACACAGATGGTTTTCTTTCCAGTAATACAAATGTTTCTTCAACTTAGCTGAATAAGTCTACTTTGAGCAAACAGAGCCTATCTCCATCTTGAAACACCTAAGTTGCAGAAAGTATTCTTTTCAAAAGCTAACTCAATTCTCACAGGGAAACAATGCACTAGATGCTCCTGCTTCTAACATAGATGGCTTTCTTTATGGAGATACATGTTTATCTTCAACCTTGCTGAGTATGCCTGTTTGAACTAAGCATAGCTTACCTCCACCTTGAAACACCCAAGTTGCAGGAAGTATTCCTTGGAAAACTAACTCAATACTCACTGGGCAACAATGAGCTAGATGCTCCTGCTTCTAACACAGATGGTTGTCTTTGGAGATATACATTTGTTTCTTTACCTTAGCTGAATAGACATATTTGGAGCAAACAGAGGGTGTCTTCACCTTGTGACACCTAAGTTGCAGGAATAGTTCCTTTCAAAAGCTAACTAGAATTCTCACTTGGAAACAATGTTCTAGATGCCAAAGCTTTTAACACAGATTGTTCTCTTTGGAGAGACAAATGTGCTTCTTCAACTTAGATGAATAGGCCTATTTGGAACAAATGACCCTTTCTCCACCTGAAAAACTATGATTGTTCTGGAAGTATTTCTTTCAAAACCTAACTCACTTCTCAATCAGCAACAATTTGCTAGATGTCGTGCATCTAACATAGATGGATTTGGTTCGAGAGATATATGTGTTCCTTCAAATTAGCTGAATAGACATATTTTTAGCAAACAGAGCCAAATCTCCACCTTGAAACACCTAAGTTGCAGGAAGTGTTCCTTGAAAAACTAACTCAATTGTCACTGGGCAACCAAGCCCTAACATGCCCCTGCTTCTAACACAGATGGTTTTCTTTCAAGAGACATGTGTTCCTTCAACTTAGCTGAATAGGCTTATCTGGATTAAACAGAGGCAATCTTCACCTTGTAACACCTAAGGTGCAGAAGCATTTCGTTCAAAAACTACCTCATTCTCACATTGAAACAATGTTCTATATGTCAATGCTTGTACAACACATGGTTGTCTTTGGAGAGATACATGTGTTTCTTCAACACAACTGAATAGGCCTATTTGGAACAAAATGAGCCTTTCTCCACCTTGAAACACAAAGGTCGCAGGAAGGATTCCTTGAAAAACTAACTCAATTCTCACTGGACAACAATGCGCTAGGTGCTCTTCCTTGTGACATAGATGGTTATCTTTCGAGAGGAACTTGTGCTCCTTCAACTTAGCTGAATAGGCCCATCTGCATCAAACAGAGCCTATCTCCACTTTGAAAACTATGATTTGAGGGAATATTCCCTTGAAAAACTAACTCAATTCTCAGTAATAAACTAGGTGCTTGCTATTCCTGCTTCTGACACAGATGGTTTTATGCCGAGAGATACAGATGTTTCTTCAGTTAGGTGAATAGGCCTATTTGAAACAAAATGAGCATTTCTCCAACTTGAAAGCTGTGATTTTTCTGGCAGTATTTCTTTCAAAAACTAACTGAATTCACACTGGGCAACAATGTCCTAGATGCTCCTGCTTCTAACACAGACAGTTTTGTTTGGAGAGATACATGTGTTCCTTCCAAGAAGCAGAACAGGCCTATCTGGAGGAACAGAGCCTATCTCCGCCTTGATCCACCCAATTTGCAGGAATTATTCCTTGAAAAGCTATCTAAGTTCCCACTGGACAACAATGCGGTAGATGCTCCTGCTTCTTACACAGATGGGTTTCTTTCGAGAGATACATGTGTTCCTTCAACTTAGCAGAATAGTCCTATCTGGAGCAAAGAGAGGCTATCTTCACCTGGAAATATATGATTTGCAGGAAGTATTACTGGCAAAAAACTAACTCAATTCTCACAGGGAAACAATGTGCTAGATACGCCTGCTTCTAACACAGACAGTTTTCGTTTTAGCAATACATGTGTTTTTTCAATATAGCTGAATAAGCCTACTTGGAGCAAGCAGAGCCTATCTCCACCTTGAAACACCTAAGTCGCAGGAAGTAGTCCCTGAAAAACTAACTCAATTCTCACTGGACAACAGTGTACTAAATGCTCCTGCATCTAATTCAGATGGTTTTTTCAAGAAATACATGTGCTCCTTCAACTTATCTGAAAAGCCTCTCTGGAGAAAACAGAGACTATCTCCTTCTTGAAAACTATTATTGGCAGGAAGGATTCCTTTAATAGGTGACTCAGTTCTCCCAGCGAAACGATGCACTAGGTGCTCCTGCTTTTAAAACAAATGGTTTTCTTTTGGGTGATACCCTGTTTCTTCAACTTAGTTGAATAGGCCTATTTGATGTAAACAGAGCCTATCTGCACCTTCAAACACCTAACATGCAAGAAGTATCCTTTGAAAAACTAACTCAGTTCTCACTGGGCAAAAATGTGCTAGATGCCCAAGTTTCTAACAAAGATGGTTTTCTTTTGAGAGATATATATGTTCCTCCTACTTCTCTGAATAGTCCTATCTGGGGCAAACTGAGCCTACCTGCACCTTGAAACACCTAGGTGGAAGAATGTATTCCTTTCCAAACCTAAATTGATTCTCACAGGGAAACGTGCTAGATGCAACAGCCTCTAACATAGATGATTTTCTTCTGAGAGATACATGTGTTTCTTCAAGTCACATGAGTAGGCCTATTTGGAGAAATCAGAGCCTATCTCCACCTTGAAAACTCCAATTGGAGGAAGTATTCCTTTCAAACACTAACTCAATTCTCACAGGGAAACAATGTGCAAGATGGTCCTGCTTCTAACATATATGGGTTTCTTTTGAGAGATACATTTCTTTCTTCAAGTCAGCTGAATACACCTATTTAGAGCCAACAGACCTTCTCCACCTTGAAACACCTAGGTTGCAGAAAGTATTCTTTCAAAAACTAACTCAATTCTCACAGGGAAACAATGCAGTAGTTGTTCCTGCTTCTAACATGGATGATTTTCTTTATAGAGGTACATGTGTTTTCTCAACTCAGATGAGTAGGCCCATCTGGGACAAAATGAGCCTTTCTCCACCGTGAAAACTATTATTTGCAGGAAGTATTCGTTTCAAGAGCTAACTCAATTCTTACAGGGAAATATAGTGCTATATGCTGCAGCATCTAACATAGATGGTTTTCTTTTGAGGGATATAATGTTTCTTCAACACAGCACAATGAGTGTATTTGGAGAAAACTGAGCCTATTTACACCAAGAAAACTATGAATTGCTGGTAGTATTCCTTTCAAAAACTAACTGAAATCTCCCATGGAAACAGTGTGCTAGGTATATGCAGCTTCAAACACAGATTTTTCTCTTTTTAGAGATACATATTTTTCTTCAACTCAACTCAATATCTCTACCTGGAATACCTAAGTTACAGGCTGTATTCCTTACAAAAACTAACTCAGTTGTCACAGGGAAACAATATGCTAGATGCTCCTGCTTCTAACACAGATGGGTTCCTTTTGAACGATATATGTGTTTCTTCAACTTGGTTGCATAGACCTTTTTGGACCAAAATGAGCCTTTCTCCACCTTGAAAACTCTGAATTGCTAAATGATTACTTTCTAAAACTAACTCAACTCTCTATGGAAAACAATAAGCTACGTGCTGCAACGTCTAACGTAGATGCTTTTCTTTGGAGAGATACAAGTGTTCTACCAAGCTGAATAGGCCTATTTGAAGCAAACAGAGCTTATCTCCACCTTGAAACACCTAAGTTGCAGGAAGCATTCCTTTCAAAAACTAAATAAATTCTCACTGGGCAACAATGAACTAGATGTTCCTGCTTCTAACACAGGTGGTTTTCTTTTGAGAAATACATGTGTTCCTTCAACTTAACCGAATAGGGCTATGTGGAGTAAACCGAGCCTATCTCCACCTTGTTAAACCTACTTTGCTGGATGTATTCTTTGAAAAACTAACTGAATTCTCAATGGGCAACAATGCGCCAGATGCTCCTGATTCTAACAAAATGCTTTTCTTTCAAGAGAAACATGTGTTCCTTCAACTTAGCTGAATATGCCTATCTGTAGCAAACAGAGGCTATCCTCACTTTGTAACACCTAAGTTGCAGGACATATTCCTTTCAAAAAGCTAACTCGATTCTCACCAGGAAAAAATGTGCTAGATGCGGAACCCTGCAACATAGATAGTTTTTTCTAGAGAGATATATGTGTTTCTTTAACTCAGCTGAATCGGCCATTTTGAAATTAATGAGCCTTTTTTCACCTTGGAAACTATGATTTATAGGAAGTTTTCTTTTCAAAAACTAACTGAAGCTCACAGGAAAACAATGTGCTGGATGCTCATGCATCTAACAAGATGATTTTCTTACAAGAGATATATGTTTTTATTCCACCTAGCTGAAAAGGCCTATTTGGAGCAAACAGAGCCTAACTCCAACTTGAAAGACCTAAGTTGCAGGAAGTCTTCCTTGAAAAACTCTCTCAATTCTCACTTAGCCACAATGCACTAGATGCTCATGCTTCTCACACAGATGGTTTTCTTTCCAGTAATACAAATGTTTCTTCAACTTAGCTGAATAAGTCTACTTTGAGCAAACAGAGCCTATCTCCATCTTGAAACACCTAAGTTGCAGAAAGTATTCTTTTCAAAAGCTAACTCAATTCTCACAGGGAAACAATGCACTAGATGCTCCTGCTTCTAACATAGATGGCTTTCTTTATGGAGATACATGTTTATCTTCAACCTTGCTGAGTATGCCTGTTTGAACTAAGCATAGCTTACCTCCACCTTGAAACACCCAAGTTGCAGGAAGTATTCCTTGGAAAACTAACTCAATACTCACTGGGCAACAATGAGCTAGATGCTCCTGCTTCTAACACAGATGGTTGTCTTTGGAGATATACATTTGTTTCTTTACCTTAGCTGAATAGACATATTTGGAGCAAACAGAGGCTGTCTTCACCTTGTGACACCTAAGTTGCAGGAATAGTTCCTTTCAAAAGCTAACTAGAATTCTCACTTGGAAACAATGTTCTAGATGCCAAAGCTTTTAACACAGATTGTTCTCTTTGGAGAGACAAATGTGCTTCTTCAACTTAGATGAATAGGCCTATTTGGAACAAATGACCCTTTCTCCACCTGAAAAACTATGATTGTTCTGGAAGTATTTCTTTCAAAACCTAACTCACTTCTCAATCAGCAACAATTTGCTAGATGTCGTGCATCTAACATAGATGGATTTGGTTCGAGAGATATATGTGTTCCTTCAAATTAGCTGAATAGACATATTTTTAGCAAACAGAGCCAAATCTCCACCTTGAAACACCTAAGTTGCAGGAAGTATTCCTTGAAAAACTAACTCAATTGTCACTGGGCAACCAAGCCCTAACATGCCCCTGCTTCTAACACAGATGGTTTTCTTTCAAGAGACATGTGTTCCTTCAACTTAGCTGAATAGGCTTATCTGGATTAAACAGAGGCAATCTTCACCTTGTAACACCTAAGGTGCAGAAGCATTTCGTTCAAAAACTACCTCATTCTCACATTGAAACAATGTTCTATATGTCAATGCTTGTACAACACATGGTTGTCTTTGGAGAGATACATGTGTTTCTTCAACACAACTGAATAGGCCTATTTGGAACAAAATGAGCCTTTCTCCACCTTGAAACACAAAGGTCGCAGGAAGGATTCCTTGAAAAACTAACTCAATTCTCACTGGACAACAATGCGCTAGGTGCTCTTCCTTGTGACATAGATGGTTATCTTTCGAGAGGAACTTGTGCTCCTTCAACTTAGCTGAATAGGCCCATCTGCATCAAACAGAGCCTATCTCCACTTTGAAAACTATGATTTGAGGGAATATTCCCTTGAAAAACTAACTCAATTCTCAGTAATAAACTAGGTGCTTGCTATTCCTGCTTCTGACACAGATGGTTTTATGCCGAGAGATACAGATGTTTCTTCAGTTAGGTGAATAGGCCTATTTGAAACAAAATGAGCATTTCTCCAACTTGAAAGCTGTGATTTTTCTGGCAGTATTTCTTTCAAAAACTAACTGAATTCACACTGGGCAACAATGTCCTAGATGCTCCTGCTTCTAACACAGACAGTTTTGTTTGGAGAGATACATGTGTTCCTTCCAAGAAGCAGAACAGGCCTATCTGGAGGAACAGAGCCTATCTCCGCCTTGATCCACCCAATTTGCAGGAATTATTCCTTGAAAAGCTATCTAAGTTCCCACTGGACAACAATGCGGTAGATGCTCCTGCTTCTTACACAGATGGGTTTCATTCGAGAGATACATGTGTTCCTTCAACTTAGCAGAATAGTCCTATCTGGAGCAAAGAGAGGCTATCTTCACCTGGAAATATATGATTTGCAGGAAGTATTACTTGCAAAAAACTAACTCAATTCTCACAGGGAAACAATGTGCTAGATACGCCTGCTTCTAACACAGACAGTTTTCGTTTTAGCAATACATGTGTTTTCTCAATATAGCTGAATAAGCCTACTTGGAGCAAGCAGAGCCTATCTCCACCTTGAAACACCTAAGTCGCAGGAAGTAGTCCCTGAAAAACTAACTCAATTCTCACTGGACAACAGTGTACTAAATGCTCCTGCATCTAATTCAGATGGTTTTTTCAAGAAATACATGTGCTCCTTCAACTTATCTGAAAAGCCTCTCTGGAGAAAACAGAGACTATCTCCTTCTTGAAAACTATTATTGGCAGGAAGGATTCCTTTAATAGGTGACTCAGTTCTCCCAGCGAAACGATGCACTAGGTGCTCCTGCTTTTAAAACAAATGGTTTTCTTTTGGGTGATACCCTGTTTCTTCAACTTAGTTGAATAGGCCTATTTGATGTAAACAGAGCCTATCTGCACCTTCAAACACCTAACATGCAAGAAGTATCCTTTGAAAAACTAACTCAGTTCTCACTGGGCAAAAATGTGCTAGATGCCCAAGTTTCTAACAAAGATGGTTTTCTTTTGAGAGATATATATGTTCCTCCTACTTCTCTGAATAGTCCTATCTGGGGCAAACTGAGCCTACCTGCACCTTGAAACACCTAGGTGGAAGAATGTATTCCTTTCCAAACCTAAATTGATTCTCACAGGGAAACGTGCTAGATGCAACAGCCTCTAACATAGATGATTTTCTTCTGAGAGATACATGTGTTTCTTCAAGTCACATGAGTAGGCCTATTTGGAGAAATCAGAGCCTATCTCCACCTTGAAAACTCCAATTGGAGGAAGTATTCCTTTCAAACACTAACTCAATTCTCACAGGGAAACAATGTGCAAGATGGTCCTGCTTCTAACATATATGGGTTTCTTTTGAGAGATACATTTCTTTCTTCAAGTCAGCTGAATACACCTATTTAGAGCCAACAGACCTTCTCCACCTTGAAACACCTAGGTTGCAGAAAGTATTCTTTCAAAAACTAACTCAATTCTCACAGGGAAACAATGCAGTAGTTGTTCCTGCTTCTAACATGGATGATTTTCTTTATAGAGGTACATGTGTTTTCTCAACTCAGATGAGTAGGCCCATCTGGGACAAAATGAGCCTTTCTCCACCGTGAAAACTATTATTTGCAGGAAGTATTCGTTTCAAGAGCTAACTCAATTCTTACAGGGAAATATAGTGCTATATGCTGCAGCATCTAACATAGATGGTTTTCTTTTGAGGGATATAATGTTTCTTCAACACAGCACAATGAGTGTATTTGGAGAAAACTGAGCCTATTTACACCAAGAAAACTATGAATTGCTGGTAGTATTCCTTTCAAAAACTAACTGAAATCTCCCATGGAAACAGTGTGCTAGGTATATGCAGCTTCAAACACAGATTTTTCTCTTTTTAGAGATACATATTTTTCTTCAACTCAACTCAATATCTCTACCTGGAATACCTAAGTTACAGGCTGTATTCCTTACAAAAACTAACTCAGTTGTCACAGGGAAACAATATGCTAGATGCTCCTGCTTCTAACACAGATGGGTTCCTTTTGAACGATATATGTGTTTCTTCAACTTGGTTGCATAGACCTTTTTGGACCAAAATGAGCCTTTCTCCACCTTGAAAACTCTGAATTGCTAAATGATTACTTTCTAAAACTAACTCAACTCTCTATGGAAAACAATAAGCTACGTGCTGCAACGTCTAACGTAGATGCTTTTCTTTGGAGAGATACAAGTGTTCTACCAAGCTGAATAGGCCTATTTGAAGCAAACAGAGCTTATCTCCACCTTGAAACACCTAAGTTGCAGGAAGCATTCCTTTCAAAAACTAAATAAATTCTCACTGGGCAACAATGAACTAGATGTTCCTGTTTCTAACACAGGTGGTTTTCTTTTGAGAAATACATGTGTTCCTTCAACTTAACCGAATAGGGCTATGTGGAGTAAACCGAGCCTATCTCCACCTTGTTAAACCTACTTTGCTGGATGTATTCTTTGAAAAACTAACTGAATTCTCAATGGGCAACAATGCGCCAGATGCTCCTGATTCTAACAAAATGCTTTTCTTTCAAGAGAAACATGTGTTCCTTCAACTTAGCTGAATATGCCTATCTGTAGCAAACAGAGGCTATCCTCACTTTGTAACACCTAAGTTGCAGGACATATTCCTTTCAAAAAGCTAACTCGATTCTCACCAGGAAAAAATGTGCTAGATGCGGAACCCTGCAACATAGATAGTTTTTTCTAGAGAGATATATGTGTTTCTTTAACTCAGCTGAATCGGCCATTTTGAAATTAATGAGCCTTTTTTCACCTTGGAAACTATGATTTATAGGAAGTTTTCTTTTCAAAAACTAACTGAAGCTCACAGGAAAACAATGTGCTGGATGCTCATGCATCTAACAAGATGATTTTCTTACAAGAGATATATGTTTTTATTCCACCTAGCTGAAAAGGCCTATTTGGAGTAAACACAGCCTAACTCCAACTTGAAAGACCTAAGTTGCAGGAAGTCTTCCTTGAAAAACTCTCTCAATTCTCACTTAGCCACAATGCACTAGATGCTCATGCTTCTCACACAGATGGTTTTCTTTCCAGTAATACAAATGTTTCTTCAACTTAGCTGAATAAGTCTACTTTGAGCAAACAGAGCCTATCTCCATCTTGAAACACCTAAGTTGCAGAAAGTATTCTTTTCAAAAGCTAACTCAATTCTCACAGGGAAACAATGCACTAGATGCTCCTGCTTCTAACATAGATGGCTTTCTTTATGGAGATACATGTTTATCTTCAACCTTGCTGAGTATGCCTGTTTGAACTAAGCATAGCTTACCTCCACCTTGAAACACCCAAGTTGCAGGAAGTATTCCTTGGAAAACTAACTCAATACTCACTGGGCAACAATGAGCTAGATGCTCCTGCTTCTAACACAGATGGTTGTCTTTGGAGATATACATTTGTTTCTTTACCTTAGCTGAATAGACATATTTGGAGCAAACAGAGGCTGTCTTCACCTTGTGACACCTAAGTTGCAGGAATAGTTCCTTTCAAAAGCTAACTAGAATTCTCACTTGGAAACAATGTTCTAGATGCCAAAGCTTTTAACACAGATTGTTCTCTTTGGAGAGACAAATGTGCTTCTTCAACTTAGATGAATAGGCCTATTTGGAACAAATGACCCTTTCTCCACCTGAAAAACTATGATTGTTCTGGAAGTATTTCTTTCAAAACCTAACTCACTTCTCAATCAGCAACAATTTGCTAGATGTCGTGCATCTAACATAGATGGATTTGGTTCGAGAGATATATGTGTTCCTTCAAATTAGCTGAATAGACATATTTTTAGCAAACAGAGCCAAATCTCCACCTTGAAACACCTAAGTTGCAGGAAGTATTCCTTGAAAAACTAACTCAATTGTCACTGGGCAACCAAGCCCTAACATGCCCCTGCTTCTAACACAGATGGTTTTCTTTCAAGAGACATGTGTTCCTTCAACTTAGCTGAATAGGCTTATCTGGATTAAACAGAGGCAATCTTCACCTTGTAACACCTAAGGTGCAGAAGCATTTCGTTCAAAAACTACCTCATTCTCACATTGAAACAATGTTCTATATGTCAATGCTTGTACAACACATGGTTGTCTTTGGAGAGATACATGTGTTTCTTCAACACAACTGAATAGGCCTATTTGGAACAAAATGAGCCTTTCTCCACCTTGAAACACAAAGGTCGCAGGAAGGATTCCTTGAAAAACTAACTCAATTCTCACTGGACAACAATGCGCTAGGTGCTCTTCCTTGTGACATAGATGGTTATCTTTCGAGAGGAACTTGTGCTCCTTCAACTTAGCTGAATAGGCCCATCTGCATCAAACAGAGCCTATCTCCACTTTGAAAACTATGATTTGAGGGAATATTCCCTTGAAAAACTAACTCAATTCTCAGTAATAAACTAGGTGCTTGCTATTCCTGCTTCTGACACAGATGGTTTTATGCCGAGAGATACAGATGTTTCTTCAGTTAGGTGAATAGGCCTATTTGAAACAAAATGAGCATTTCTCCAACTTGAAAGCTGTGATTTTTCTGGCAGTATTTCTTTCAAAAACTAACTGAATTCACACTGGGCAACAATGTCCTAGATGCTCCTGCTTCTAACACAGACAGTTTTGTTTGGAGAGATACATGTGTTCCTTCCAAGAAGCAGAACAGGCCTATCTGGAGGAACAGAGCCTATCTCCGCCTTGATCCACCCAATTTGCAGGAATTATTCCTTGAAAAGCTATCTAAGTTCCCACTGGACAACAATGCGGTAGATGCTCCTGCTTCTTACACAGATGGGTTTCATTCGAGAGATACATGTGTTCCTTCAACTTAGCAGAATAGTCCTATCTGGAGCAAAGAGAGGCTATCTTCACCTGGAAATATATGATTTGCAGGAAGTATTACTTGCAAAAAACTAACTCAATTCTCACAGGGAAACAATGTGCTAGATACGCCTGCTTCTAACACAGACAGTTTTCGTTTTAGCAATACATGTGTTTTTTCAATATAGCTGAATAAGCCTACTTGGAGCAAGCAGAGCCTATCTCCACCTTGAAACACCTAAGTCGCAGGAAGTAGTCCCTGAAAAACTAACTCAATTCTCACTGGACAACAGTGTACTAAATGCTCCTGCATCTAATTCAGATGGTTTTTTCAAGAAATACATGTGCTCCTTCAACTTATCTGAAAAGCCTCTCTGGAGAAAACAGAGACTATCTCCTTCTTGAAAACTATTATTGGCAGGAAGGATTCCTTTAATAGGTGACTCAGTTCTCCCAGCGAAACGATGCACTAGGTGCTCCTGCTTTTAAAACAAATGGTTTTCTTTTGGGTGATACCCTGTTTCTTCAACTTAGTTGAATAGGCCTATTTGATGTAAACAGAGCCTATCTGCACCTTCAAACACCTAACATGCAAGAAGTATCCTTTGAAAAACTAACTCAGTTCTCACTGGGCAAAAATGTGCTAGATGCCCAAGTTTCTAACAAAGATGGTTTTCTTTTGAGAGATATATATGTTCCTCCTACTTCTCTGAATAGTCCTATCTGGGGCAAACTGAGCCTACCTGCACCTTGAAACACCTAGGTGGAAGAATGTATTCCTTTCCAAACCTAAATTGATTCTCACAGGGAAACGTGCTAGATGCAACAGCCTCTAACATAGATGATTTTCTTCTGAGAGATACATGTGTTTCTTCAAGTCACATGAGTAGGCCTATTTGGAGAAATCAGAGCCTATCTCCACCTTGAAAACTCCAATTGGAGGAAGTATTCCTTTCAAACACTAACTCAATTCTCACAGGGAAACAATGTGCAAGATGGTCCTGCTTCTAACATATATGGGTTTCTTTTGAGAGATACATTTCTTTCTTCAAGTCAGCTGAATACACCTATTTAGAGCCAACAGACCTTCTCCACCTTGAAACACCTAGGTTGCAGAAAGTATTCTTTCAAAAACTAACTCAATTCTCACAGGGAAACAATGCAGTAGTTGTTCCTGCTTCTAACATGGATGATTTTCTTTATAGAGGTACATGTGTTTTCTCAACTCAGATGAGTAGGCCCATCTGGGACAAAATGAGCCTTTCTCCACCGTGAAAACTATTATTTGCAGGAAGTATTCGTTTCAAGAGCTAACTCAATTCTTACAGGGAAATATAGTGCTATATGCTGCAGCATCTAACATAGATGGTTTTCTTTTGAGGGATATAATGTTTCTTCAACACAGCACAATGAGTGTATTTGGAGAAAACTGAGCCTATTTACACCAAGAAAACTATGAATTGCTGGTAGTATTCCTTTCAAAAACTAACTGAAATCTCCCATGGAAACAGTGTGCTAGGTATATGCAGCTTCAAACACAGATTTTTCTCTTTTTAGAGATACATATTTTTCTTCAACTCAACTCAATATCTCTACCTGGAATACCTAAGTTACAGGCTGTATTCCTTACAAAAACTAACTCAGTTGTCACAGGGAAACAATATGCTAGATGCTCCTGCTTCTAACACAGATGGGTTCCTTTTGAACGATATATGTGTTTCTTCAACTTGGTTGCATAGACCTTTTTGGACCAAAATGAGCCTTTCTCCACCTTGAAAACTCTGAATTGCTAAATGATTACTTTCTAAAACTAACTCAACTCTCTATGGAAAACAATAAGCTACGTGCTGCAACGTCTAACGTAGATGCTTTTCTTTGGAGAGATATAAGTGTTCTACCAAGCTGAATAGGCCTATTTGAAGCAAACAGAGCTTATCTCCACCTTGAAACACCTAAGTTGCAGGAAGCATTCCTTTCAAAAACTAAATAAATTCTCACTGGGCAACAATGAACTAGATGTTCCTGCTTCTAACACAGGTGGTTTTCTTTTGAGAAATACATGTGTTCCTTCAACTTAACCGAATAGGGCTATGTGGAGTAAACCGAGCCTATCTGCACCTTGTTAAACCTACTTTGCTGGATGTATTCTTTGAAAAACTAACTGAATTCTCAATGGGCAACAATGCGCCAGATGCTCCTGATTCTAACAAAATGCTTTTCTTTCAAGAGAAACATGCGTTCCTTCAACTTAGCTGAATATGCCTATCTGTAGCAAACAGAGGCTATCCTCACTTTGTAACACCTAAGTTGCAGGACATATTCCTTTCAAAAAGCTAACTCGATTCTCACCAGGAAAAAATGTGCTAGATGCGGAACCCTGCAACATAGATAGTTTTTTCTAGAGAGATATATGTGTTTCTTTAACTCAGCTGAATCGGCCATTTTGAAATTAATGAGCCTTTTTTCACCGTGGAAACTATGATTTATAGGAAGTTTTCTTTTCAAAAACTAACTGAAGCTCACAGGAAAACAATGTGCTGGATGCTCATGCATCTAACAAGATGATTTTCTTACAAGAGATATATGTTTTTATTCCACCTAGCTGAAAAGGCCTATTTGGAGCAAACAGAGCCTAACTCCAACTTGAAAGACCTAAGTTGCAGGAAGTCTTCCTTGAAAAACTCTCTCAATTCTCACTTAGCCACAATGCACTAGATGCTCATGCTTCTCACACAGATGGTTTTCTTTCCAGTAATACAAATGTTTCTTCAACTTAGCTGAATAAGTCTACTTTGAGCAAACAGAGCCTATCTCCATCTTGAAACACCTAAGTTGCAGAAAGTATTCTTTTCAAAAGCTAACTCAATTCTCACAGGGAAACAATGCACTAGATGCTCCTGCTTCTAACATAGATGGCTTTCTTTATGGAGATACATGTTTATCTTCAACCTTGCTGAGTATGCCTGTTTGAACTAAGCATAGCTTACCTCCACCTTGAAACACCCAAGTTGCAGGAAGTATTCCTTGGAAAACTAACTCAATACTCACTGGGCAACAATGAGCTAGATGCTCCTGCTTCTAACACAGATGGTTGTCTTTGGAGATATACATTTGTTTCTTTACCTTAGCTGAATAGACATATTTGGAGCAAACAGAGGCTGTCTTCACCTTGTGACACCTAAGTTGCAGGAATAGTTCCTTTCAAAAGCTAACTAGAATTCTCACTTGGAAACAATGTTCTAGATGCCAAAGCTTTTAACACAGATTGTTCTCTTTGGAGAGACAAATGTGCTTCTTCAACTTAGATGAATAGGCCTATTTGGAACAAATGACCCTTTCTCCACCTGAAAAACTATGATTGTTCTGGAAGTATTTCTTTCAAAACCTAACTCACTTCTCAATCAGCAACAATTTGCTAGATGTCGTGCATCTAACATAGATGGATTTGGTTCGAGAGATATATGTGTTCCTTCAAATTAGCTGAATAGACATATTTTTAGCAAACAGAGCCAAATCTCCACCTTGAAACACCTAAGTTGCAGGAAGTATTCCTTGAAAAACTAACTCAATTGTCACTGGGCAACCAAGCCCTAACATGCCCCTGCTTCTAACACAGATGGTTTTCTTTCAAGAGACATGTGTTCCTTCAACTTAGCTGAATAGGCTTATCTGGATTAAACAGAGGCAATCTTCACCTTGTAACACCTAAGGTGCAGAAGCATTTCGTTCAAAAACTACCTCATTCTCACATTGAAACAATGTTCTATATGTCAATGCTTGTACAACACATGGTTGTCTTTGGAGAGATACATGTGTTTCTTCAACACAACTGAATAGGCCTATTTGGAACAAAATGAGCCTTTCTCCACCTTGAAACACAAAGGTCGCAGGAAGGATTCCTTGAAAAACTAACTCAATTCTCACTGGACAACAATGCGCTAGGTGCTCTTCCTTGTGACATAGATGGTTATCTTTCGAGAGAAACTTGTGCTCCTTCAACTTAGCTGAATAGGCCCATCTGCATCAAACAGAGCCTATCTCCACTTTGAAAACTATGATTTGAGGGAATATTCCCTTGAAAAACTAACTCAATTCTCAGTAATAAACTAGGTGCTTGCTATTCCTGCTTCTGACACAGATGGTTTTATGCCGAGAGATACAGATGTTTCTTCAGTTAGGTGAATAGGCCTATTTGAAACAAAATGAGCATTTCTCCAACTTGAAAGCTGTGATTTTTCTGGCAGTATTTCTTTCAAAAACTAACTGAATTCACACTGGGCAACAATGTCCTAGATGCTCCTGCTTCTAACACAGACAGTTTTGTTTGGAGAGATACATGTGTTCCTTCCAAGAAGCAGAACAGGCCTATCTGGAGGAACAGAGCCTATCTCCGCCTTGATCCACCCAATTTGCAGGAATTATTCCTTGAAAAGCTATCTAAGTTCCCACTGGACAACAATGCGGTAGATGCTCCTGCTTCTTACACAGATGGGTTTCATTCGAGAGATACATGTGTTCCTTCAACTTAGCAGAATAGTCCTATCTGGAGCAAAGAGAGGCTATCTTCACCTGGAAATATATGATTTGCAGGAAGTATTACTTGCAAAAAACTAACTCAATTCTCACAGGGAAACAATGTGCTAGATACGCCTGCTTCTAACACAGACAGTTTTCGTTTTAGCAATACATGTGTTTTCTCAATATAGCTGAATAAGCCTACTTGGAGCAAGCAGAGCCTATCTCCACCTTGAAACACCTAAGTCGCAGGAAGTAGTCCCTGAAAAACTAACTCAATTCTCACTGGACAACAGTGTACTAAATGCTCCTGCATCTAATTCAGATGGTTTTTTCAAGAAATACATGTGCTCCTTCAACTTATCTGAAAAGCCTCTCTGGAGAAAACAGAGACTATCTCCTTCTTGAAAACTATTATTGGCAGGAAGGATTCCTTTAATAGGTGACTCAGTTCTCCCAGCGAAACGATGCACTAGGTGCTCCTGCTTTTAAAACAAATGGTTTTCTTTTGGGTGATACCCTGTTTCTTCAACTTAGTTGAATAGGCCTATTTGATGTAAACAGAGCCTATCTGCACCTTCAAACACCTAACATGCAAGAAGTATCCTTTGAAAAACTAACTCAGTTCTCACTGGGCAAAAATGTGCTAGATGCCCAAGTTTCTAACAAAGATGGTTTTCTTTTGAGAGATATATATGTTCCTCCTACTTCTCTGAATAGTCCTATCTGGGGCAAACTGAGCCTACCTGCACCTTGAAACACCTAGGTGGAAGAATGTATTCCTTTCCAAACCTAAATTGATTCTCACAGGGAAACGTGCTAGATGCAACAGCCTCTAACATAGATGATTTTCTTCTGAGAGATACATGTGTTTCTTCAAGTCACATGAGTAGGCCTATTTGGAGAAATCAGAGCCTATCTCCACCTTGAAAACTCCAATTGGAGGAAGTATTCCTTTCAAACACTAACTCAATTCTCACAGGGAAACAATGTGCAAGATGGTCCTGCTTCTAACATATATGGGTTTCTTTTGAGAGATACATTTCTTTCTTCAAGTCAGCTGAATACACCTATTTAGAGCCAACAGACCTTCTCCACCTTGAAACACCTAGGTTGCAGAAAGTATTCTTTCAAAAACTAACTCAATTCTCACAGGGAAACAATGCAGTAGTTGTTCCTGCTTCTAACATGGATGATTTTCTTTATAGAGGTACATGTGTTTTCTCAACTCAGATGAGTAGGCCCATCTGGGACAAAATGAGCCTTTCTCCACCGTGAAAACTATTATTTGCAGGAAGTATTCGTTTCAAGAGCTAACTCAATTCTTACAGGGAAATATAGTGCTATATGCTGCAGCATCTAACATAGATGGTTTTCTTTTGAGGGATATAATGTTTCTTCAACACAGCACAATGAGTGTATTTGGAGAAAACTGAGCCTATTTACACCAAGAAAACTATGAATTGCTGGTAGTATTCCTTTCAAAAACTAACTGAAATCTCCCATGGAAACAGTGTGCTAGGTATATGCAGCTTCAAACACAGATTTTTCTCTTTTTAGAGATACATATTTTTCTTCAACTCAACTCAATATCTCTACCTGGAATACCTAAGTTACAGGCTGTATTCCTTACAAAAACTAACTCAGTTGTCACAGGGAAACAATATGCTAGATGCTCCTGCTTCTAACACAGATGGGTTCCTTTTGAACGATATATGTGTTTCTTCAACTTGGTTGCATAGACCTTTTTGGACCAAAATGAGCCTTTCTCCACCTTGAAAACTCTGAATTGCTAAATGATTACTTTCTAAAACTAACTCAACTCTCTATGGAAAACAATAAGCTACGTGCTGCAACGTCTAACGTAGATGCTTTTCTTTGGAGAGATATAAGTGTTCTACCAAGCTGAATAGGCCTATTTGAAGCAAACAGAGCTTATCTCCACCTTGAAACACCTAAGTTGCAGGAAGCATTCCTTTCAAAAACTAAATAAATTCTCACTGGGCAACAATGAACTAGATGTTCCTGCTTCTAACACAGGTGGTTTTCTTTTGAGAAATACATGTGTTCCTTCAACTTAACCGAATAGGGCTATGTGGAGTAAACCGAGCCTATCTGCACCTTGTTAAACCTACTTTGCTGGATGTATTCTTTGAAAAACTAACTGAATTCTCAATGGGCAACAATGCGCCAGATGCTCCTGATTCTAACAAAATGCTTTTCTTTCAAGAGAAACATGCGTTCCTTCAACTTAGCTGAATATGCCTATCTGTAGCAAACAGAGGCTATCCTCACTTTGTAACACCTAAGTTGCAGGACATATTCCTTTCAAAAAGCTAACTCGATTCTCACCAGGAAAAAATGTGCTAGATGCGGAACCCTGCAACATAGATAGTTTTTTCTAGAGAGATATATGTGTTTCTTTAACTCAGCTGAATCGGCCATTTTGAAATTAGTGAGCCTTTTTTCACCTTGGAAACTATGATTTATAGGAAGTTTTCTTTTCAAAAACTAACTGAAGCTCACAGGAAAACAATGTGCTGGATGCTCATGCATCTAACAAGATGATTTTCTTACAAGAGATATATGTTTTTATTCCACCTAGCTGAAAAGGCCTATTTGGAGCAAACAGAGCCTAACTCCAACTTGAAAGACCTAAGTTGCAGGAAGTCTTCCTTGAAAAACTCTCTCAATTCTCACTTAGCCACAATGCACTAGATGCTCATGCTTCTCACACAGATGGTTTTCTTTCCAGTAATACAAATGTTTCTTCAACTTAGCTGAATAAGTCTACTTTGAGCAAACAGAGCCTATCTCCATCTTGAAACACCTAAGTTGCAGAAAGTATTCTTTTCAAAAGCTAACTCAATTCTCACAGGGAAACAATGCACTAGATGCTCCTGCTTCTAACATAGATGGCTTTCTTTATGGAGATACATGTTTATCTTCAACCTTGCTGAGTATGCCTGTTTGAACTAAGCATAGCTTACCTCCACCTTGAAACACCCAAGTTGCAGGAAGTATTCCTTGGAAAACTAACTCAATACTCACTGGGCAACAATGAGCTAGATGCTCCTGCTTCTAACACAGATGGTTGTCTTTGGAGATATACATTTGTTTCTTTACCTTAGCTGAATAGACATATTTGGAGCAAACAGAGGCTGTCTTCACCTTGTGACACCTAAGTTGCAGGAATAGTTCCTTTCAAAAGCTAACTAGAATTCTCACTTGGAAACAATGTTCTAGATGCCAAAGCTTTTAACACAGATTGTTCTCTTTGGAGAGACAAATGTGCTTCTTCAACTTAGATGAATAGGCCTATTTGGAACAAATGACCCTTTCTCCACCTGAAAAACTATGATTGTTCTGGAAGTATTTCTTTCAAAACCTAACTCACTTCTCAATCAGCAACAATTTGCTAGATGTCGTGCATCTAACATAGATGGATTTGGTTCGAGAGATATATGTGTTCCTTCAAATTAGCTGAATAGACATATTTTTAGCAAACAGAGCCAAATCTCCACCTTGAAACACCTAAGTTGCAGGAAGTATTCCTTGAAAAACTATCTCAATTGTCACTGGGCAACCAAGCCCTAACATGCCCCTGCTTCTAACACAGATGGTTTTCTTTCAAGAGACATGTGTTCCTTCAACTTAGCTGAATAGGCTTATCTGGATTAAACAGAGGCAATCTTCACCTTGTAACACCTAAGGTGCAGAAGCATTTCGTTCAAAAACTACCTCATTCTCACATTGAAACAATGTTCTATATGTCAATGCTTGTACAACACATGGTTGTCTTTGGAGAGATACATGTGTTTCTTCAACACAACTGAATAGGCCTATTTGGAACAAAATGAGCCTTTCTCCACCTTGAAACACAAAGGTCGCAGGAAGGATTCCTTGAAAAACTAACTCAATTCTCACTGGACAACAATGCGCTAGGTGCTCTTCCTTGTGACATAGATGGTTATCTTTCGAGAGGAACTTGTGCTCCTTCAACTTAGCTGAATAGGCCCATCTGCATCAAACAGAGCCTATCTCCACTTTGAAAACTATGATTTGAGGGAATATTCCCTTGAAAAACTAACTCAATTCTCAGTAATAAACTAGGTGCTTGCTATTCCTGCTTCTGACACAGATGGTTTTATGCCGAGAGATACAGATGTTTCTTCAGTTAGGTGAATAGGCCTATTTGAAACAAAATGAGCATTTCTCCAACTTGAAAGCTGTGATTTTTCTGGCAGTATTTCTTTCAAAAACTAACTGAATTCACACTGGGCAACAATGTCCTAGATGCTCCTGCTTCTAACACAGACAGTTTTGTTTGGAGAGATACATGTGTTCCTTCCAAGAAGCAGAACAGACCTATCTGGAGGAACAGAGCCTATCTCCGCCTTGATCCACCCAATTTGCAGGAATTATTCCTTGAAAAGCTATCTAAGTTCCCACTGGACAACAATGCGGTAGATGCTCCTGCTTCTTACACAGATGGGTTTCTTTCGAGAGATACATGTGTTCCTTCAACTTAGCAGAATAGTCCTATCTGGAGCAAAGAGAGGCTATCTTCACCTGGAAATATATGATTTGCAGGAAGTATTACTTGCAAAAAACTAACTCAATTCTCACAGGGAAACAATGTGCTAGATACGCCTGCTTCTAACACAGACAGTTTTCGTTTTAGCAATACATGTGTTTTTTCAATATAGCTGAATAAGCCTACTTGGAGCAAGCAGAGCCTATCTCCACCTTGAAACACCTAAGTCGCAGGAAGTAGTCCCTGAAAAACTAACTCAATTCTCACTGGACAACAGTGTACTAAATGCTCCTGCATCTAATTCAGATGGTTTTTTCAAGAAATACATGTGCTCCTTCAACTTATCTGAAAAGCCTCTCTGGAGAAAACAGAGACTATCTCCTTCTTGAAAACTATTATTGGCAGGAAGGATTCCTTTAATAGGTGACTCAGTTCTCCCAGCGAAACGATGCACTAGGTGCTCCTGCTTTTAAAACAAATGGTTTTCTTTTGGGTGATACCCTGTTTCTTCAACTTAGTTGAATAGGCCTATTTGATGTAAACAGAGCCTATCTGCACCTTCAAACACCTAACATGCAAGAAGTATCCTTTGAAAAACTAACTCAGTTCTCACTGGGCAAAAATGTGCTAGATGCCCAAGTTTCTAACAAAGATGGTTTTCTTTTGAGAGATATATATGTTCCTCCTACTTCTCTGAATAGTCCTATCTGGGGCAAACTGAGCCTACCTGCACCTTGAAACACCTAGGTGGAAGAATGTATTCCTTTCCAAACCTAAATTGATTCTCACAGGGAAACGTGCTAGATGCAACAGCCTCTAACATAGATGATTTTCTTCTGAGAGATACATGTGTTTCTTCAAGTCACATGAGTAGGCCTATTTGGAGAAATCAGAGCCTATCTCCACCTTGAAAACTCCAATTGGAGGAAGTATTCCTTTCAAACACTAACTCAATTCTCACAGGGAAACAATGTGCAAGATGGTCCTGCTTCTAACATATATGGGTTTCTTTTGAGAGATACATTTCTTTCTTCAAGTCAGCTGAATACACCTATTTAGAGCCAACAGACCTTCTCCACCTTGAAACACCTAGGTTGCAGAAAGTATTCTTTCAAAAACTAACTCAGTTCTCACAGGGAAACAATGCAGTAGTTGTTCCTGCTTCTAACATGGATGATTTTCTTTATAGAGGTACATGTGTTTTCTCAACTCAGATGAGTAGGCCCATCTGGGACAAAATGAGCCTTTCTCCACCGTGAAAACTATTATTTGCAGGAAGTATTCGTTTCAAGAGCTAACTCAATTCTTACAGGGAAATATAGTGCTATATGCTGCAGCATCTAACATAGATGGTTTTCTTTTGAGGGATATAATGTTTCTTCAACACAGCACAATGAGTGTATTTGGAGAAAACTGAGCCTATTTACACCAAGAAAACTATGAATTGCTGGTAGTATTCCTTTCAAAAACTAACTGAAATCTCCCATGGAAACAGTGTGCTAGGTATATGCAGCTTCAAACACAGATTTTTCTCTTTTTAGAGATACATATTTTTCTTCAACTCAACTCAATATCTCTACCTGGAATACCTAAGTTACAGGCTGTATTCCTTACAAAAACTAACTCAGTTGTCACAGGGAAACAATATGCTAGATGCTCCTGCTTCTAACACAGATGGGTTCCTTTTGAACGATATATGTGTTTCTTCAACTTGGTTGCATAGACCTTTTTGGACCAAAATGAGCCTTTCTCCACCTTGAAAACTCTGAATTGCTAAATGATTACTTTCTAAAACTAACTCAACTCTCTATGGAAAACAATAAGCTACGTGCTGCAACGTCTAACGTAGATGCTTTTCTTTGGAGAGATACAAGTGTTCTACCAAGCTGAATAGGCCTATTTGAAGCAAACAGAGCTTATCTCCACCTTGAAACACCTAAGTTGCAGGAAGCATTCCTTTCAAAAACTAAATAAATTCTCACTGGGCAACAATGAACTAGATGTTCCTGCTTCTAACACAGGTGGTTTTCTTTTGAGAAATACATGTGTTCCTTCAACTTAACCGAATAGGGCTATGTGGAGTAAACCGAGCCTATCTCCACCTTGTTAAACCTACTTTGCTGGATGTATTCTTTGAAAAACTAACTGAATTCTCAATGGGCAACAATGCGCCAGATGCTCCTGATTCTAACAAAATGCTTTTCTTTCAAGAGAAACATGTGTTCCTTCAACTTAGCTGAATATGCCTATCTGTAGCAAACAGAGGCTATCCTCACTTTGTAACACCTAAGTTGCAGGACATATTCCTTTCAAAAAGCTAACTCGATTCTCACCAGGAAAAAATGTGCTAGATGCGGAACCCTGCAACATAGATAGTTTTTTCTAGAGAGATATATGTGTTTCTTTAACTCAGCTGAATCGGCCATTTTGAAATTAATGAGCCTTTTTTCACCTTGGAAACTATGATTTATAGGAAGTTTTCTTTTCAAAAACTAACTGAAGCTCACAGGAAAACAATGTGCTGGATGCTCATGCATCTAACAAGATGATTTTCTTACAAGAGATATATGTTTTTATTCCACCTAGCTGAAAAGGCCTATTTGGAGCAAACAGAGCCTAACTCCAACTTGAAAGACCTAAGTTGCAGGAAGTCTTCCTTGAAAAACTCTCTCAATTCTCACTTAGCCACAATGCACTAGATGCTCATGCTTCTCACACAGATGGTTTTCTTTCCAGTAATACAAATGTTTCTTCAACTTAGCTGAATAAGTCTACTTTGAGCAAACAGAGCCTATCTCCATCTTGAAACACCTAAGTTGCAGAAAGTATTCTTTTCAAAAGCTAACTCAATTCTCACAGGGAAACAATGCACTAGATGCTCCTGCTTCTAACATAGATGGCTTTCTTTATGGAGATACATGTTTATCTTCAACCTTGCTGAGTATGCCTGTTTGAACTAAGCATAGCTTACCTCCACCTTGAAACACCCAAGTTGCAGGAAGTATTCCTTGGAAAACTAACTCAATACTCACTGGGCAACAATGAGCTAGATGCTCCTGCTTCTAACACAGATGGTTGTCTTTGGAGATATACATTTGTTTCTTTACCTTAGCTGAATAGACATATTTGGAGCAAACAGAGGCTGTCTTCACCTTGTGACACCTAAGTTGCAGGAATAGTTCCTTTCAAAACCTAACTAGAATTCTCACTTGGAAACAATGTTCTAGATGCCAAAGCTTTTAACACAGATTGTTCTCTTTGGAGAGACAAATGTGCTTCTTCAACTTAGATGAATAGGCCTATTTGGAACAAATGACCCTTTCTCCACCTGAAAAACTATGATTGTTCTGGAAGTATTTCTTTCAAAACCTAACTCACTTCTCAATCAGCAACAATTTGCTAGATGTCGTGCATCTAACATAGATGGATTTGGTTCGAGAGATATATGTGTTCCTTCAAATTAGCTGAATAGACATATTTTTAGCAAACAGAGCCAAATCTCCACCTTGAAACACCTAAGTTGCAGGAAGTATTCCTTGAAAAACTAACTCAATTGTCACTGGGCAACCAAGCCCTAACATGCCCCTGCTTCTAACACAGATGGTTTTCTTTCAAGAGACATGTGTTCCTTCAACTTAGCTGAATAGGCTTATCTGGATTAAACAGAGGCAATCTTCACCTTGTAACACCTAAGGTGCAGAAGCATTTCGTTCAAAAACTACCTCATTCTCACATTGAAACAATGTTCTATATGTCAATGCTTGTACAACACATGGTTGTCTTTGGAGAGATACATGTGTTTCTTCAACACAACTGAATAGGCCTATTTGGAACAAAATGAGCCTTTCTCCACCTTGAAACACAAAGGTCGCAGGAAGGATTCCTTGAAAAACTAACTCAATTCTCACTGGACAACAATGCGCTAGGTGCTCTTCCTTGTGACATAGATGGTTATCTTTCGAGAGAAACTTGTGCTCCTTCAACTTAGCTGAATAGGCCCATCTGCATCAAACAGAGCCTATCTCCACTTTGAAAACTATGATTTGAGGGAATATTCCCTTGAAAAACTAACTCAATTCTCAGTAATAAACTAGGTGCTTGCTATTCCTGCTTCTGACACAGATGGTTTTATGCCGAGAGATACAGATGTTTCTTCAGTTAGGTGAATAGGCCTATTTGAAACAAAATGAGCATTTCTCCAACTTGAAAGCTGTGATTTTTCTGGCAGTATTTCTTTCAAAAACTAACTGAATTCACACTGGGCAACAATGTCCTAGATGCTCCTGCTTCTAACACAGACAGTTTTGTTTGGAGAGATACATGTGTTCCTTCCAAGAAGCAGAACAGGCCTATCTGGAGGAACAGAGCCTATCTCCGCCTTGATCCACCCAATTTGCAGGAATTATTCCTTGAAAAGCTATCTAAGTTCCCACTGGACAACAATGCGGTAGATGCTCCTGCTTCTTACACAGATGGGTTTCATTCGAGAGATACATGTGTTCCTTCAACTTAGCAGAATAGTCCTATCTGGAGCAAAGAGAGGCTATCTTCACCTGGAAATATATGATTTGCAGGAAGTATTACTTGCAAAAAACTAACTCAATTCTCACAGGGAAACAATGTGCTAGATACGCCTGCTTCTAACACAGACAGTTTTCGTTTTAGCAATACATGTGTTTTCTCAATATAGCTGAATAAGCCTACTTGGAGCAAGCAGAGCCTATCTCCACCTTGAAACACCTAAGTCGCAGGAAGTAGTCCCTGAAAAACTAACTCAATTCTCACTGGACAACAGTGTACTAAATGCTCCTGCATCTAATTCAGATGGTTTTTTCAAGAAATACATGTGCTCCTTCAACTTATCTGAAAAGCCTCTCTGGAGAAAACAGAGACTATCTCCTTCTTGAAAACTATTATTGGCAGGAAGGATTCCTTTAATAGGTGACTCAGTTCTCCCAGCGAAACGATGCACTAGGTGCTCCTGCTTTTAAAACAAATGGTTTTCTTTTGGGTGATACCCTGTTTCTTCAACTTAGTTGAATAGGCCTATTTGATGTAAACAGAGCCTATCTGCACCTTCAAACACCTAACATGCAAGAAGTATCCTTTGAAAAACTAACTCAGTTCTCACTGGGCAAAAATGTGCTAGATGCCCAAGTTTCTAACAAAGATGGTTTTCTTTTGAGAGATATATATGTTCCTCCTACTTCTCTGAATAGTCCTATCTGGGGCAAACTGAGCCTACCTGCACCTTGAAACACCTAGGTGGAAGAATGTATTCCTTTCCAAACCTAAATTGATTCTCACAGGGAAACGTGCTAGATGCAACAGCCTCTAACATAGATGATTTTCTTCTGAGAGATACATGTGTTTCTTCAAGTCACATGAGTAGGCCTATTTGGAGAAATCAGAGCCTATCTCCACCTTGAAAACTCCAATTGGAGGAAGTATTCCTTTCAAACACTAACTCAATTCTCACAGGGAAACAATGTGCAAGATGGTCCTGCTTCTAACATATATGGGTTTCTTTTGAGAGATACATTTCTTTCTTCAAGTCAGCTGAATACACCTATTTAGAGCCAACAGACCTTCTCCACCTTGAAACACCTAGGTTGCAGAAAGTATTCTTTCAAAAACTAACTCAATTCTCACAGGGAAACAATGCAGTAGTTGTTCCTGCTTCTAACATGGATGATTTTCTTTATAGAGGTACATGTGTTTTCTCAACTCAGATGAGTAGGCCCATCTGGGACAAAATGAGCCTTTCTCCACCGTGAAAACTATTATTTGCAGGAAGTATTCGTTTCAAGAGCTAACTCAATTCTTACAGGGAAATATAGTGCTATATGCTGCAGCATCTAACATAGATGGTTTTCTTTTGAGGGATATAATGTTTCTTCAACACAGCACAATGAGTGTATTTGGAGAAAACTGAGCCTATTTACACCAAGAAAACTATGAATTGCTGGTAGTATTCCTTTCAAAAACTAACTGAAATCTCCCATGGAAACAGTGTGCTAGGTATATGCAGCTTCAAACACAGATTTTTCTCTTTTTAGAGATACATATTTTTCTTCAACTCAACTCAATATCTCTACCTGGAATACCTAAGTTACAGGCTGTATTCCTTACAAAAACTAACTCAGTTGTCACAGGGAAACAATATGCTAGATGCTCCTGCTTCTAACACAGATGGGTTCCTTTTGAACGATATATGTGTTTCTTCAACTTGGTTGCATAGACCTTTTTGGACCAAAATGAGCCTTTCTCCACCTTGAAAACTCTGAATTGCTAAATGATTACTTTCTAAAACTAACTCAACTCTCTATGGAAAACAATAAGCTACGTGCTGCAACGTCTAACGTAGATGCTTTTCTTTGGAGAGATACAAGTGTTCTACCAAGCTGAATAGGCCTATTTGAAGCAAACAGAGCTTATCTCCACCTTGAAACACCTAAGTTGCAGGAAGCATTCCTTTCAAAAACTAAATAAATTCTCACTGGGCAACAATGAACTAGATGTTCCTGCTTCTAACACAGGTGGTTTTCTTTTGAGAAATACATGTGTTCCTTCAACTTAACCGAATAGGGCTATGTGGAGTAAACCGAGCCTATCTCCACCTTGTTAAACCTACTTTGCTGGATGTATTCTTTGAAAAACTAACTGAATTCTCAATGGGCAACAATGCGCCAGATGCTCCTGATTCTAACAAAATGCTTTTCTTTCAAGAGAAACATGTGTTCCTTCAACTTAGCTGAATATGCCTATCTGTAGCAAACAGAGGCTATCCTCACTTTGTAACACCTAAGTTGCAGGACATATTCCTTTCAAAAAGCTAACTCGATTCTCACCAGGAAAAAATGTGCTAGATGCGGAACCCTGCAACATAGATAGTTTTTTCTAGAGAGATATATGTGTTTCTTTAACTCAGCTGAATCGGCCATTTTGAAATTAATGAGCCTTTTTTCACCTTGGAAACTATGATTTATAGGAAGTTTTCTTTTCAAAAACTAACTGAAGCTCACAGGAAAACAATGTGCTGGATGCTCATGCATCTAACAAGATGATTTTCTTACAAGAGATATATGTTTTTATTCCACCTAGCTGAAAAGGCCTATTTGGAGCAAACAGAGCCTAACTCCAACTTGAAAGACCTAAGTTGCAGGAAGTCTTCCTTGAAAAACTCTCTCAATTCTCACTTAGCCACAATGCACTAGATGCTCATGCTTCTCACACAGATGGTTTTCTTTCCAGTAATAGAAATGTTTCTTCAACTTAGCTGAATAAGTCTACTTTGAGCAAACAGAGCCTATCTCCATCTTGAAACACCTAAGTTGCAGAAAGTATTCTTTTCAAAAGCTAACTCAATTCTCACAGGGAAACAATGCACTAGATGCTCCTGCTTCTAACATAGATGGCTTTCTTTATGGAGATACATGTTTATCTTCAACCTTGCTGAGTATGCCTGTTTGAACTAAGCATAGCTTACCTCCACCTTGAAACACCCAAGTTGCAGGAAGTATTCCTTGGAAAACTAACTCAATACTCACTGGGCAACAATGAGCTAGATGCTCCTGCTTCTAACACAGATGGTTGTCTTTGGAGATATACATTTGTTTCTTTACCTTAGCTGAATAGACATATTTGGAGCAAACAGAGGCTGTCTTCACCTTGTGACACCTAAGTTGCAGGAATAGTTCCTTTCAAAAGCTAACTAGAATTCTCACTTGGAAACAATGTTCTAGATGCCAAAGCTTTTAACACAGATTGTTCTCTTTGGAGAGACAAATGTGCTTCTTCAACTTAGATGAATAGGCCTATTTGGAACAAATGACCCTTTCTCCACCTGAAAAACTATGATTGTTCTGGAAGTATTTCTTTCAAAACCTAACTCACTTCTCAATCAGCAACAATTTGCTAGATGTCGTGCATCTAACATAGATGGATTTGGTTCGAGAGATATATGTGTTCCTTCAAATTAGCTGAATAGACATATTTTTAGCAAACAGAGCCAAATCTCCACCTTGAAACACCTAAGTTGCAGGAAGTATTCCTTGAAAAACTAACTCAATTGTCACTGGGCAACCAAGCCCTAACATGCCCCTGCTTCTAACACAGATGGTTTTCTTTCAAGAGACATGTGTTCCTTCAACTTAGCTGAATAGGCTTATCTGGATTAAACAGAGGCAATCTTCACCTTGTAACACCTAAGGTGCAGAAGCATTTCGTTCAAAAACTACCTCATTCTCACATTGAAACAATGTTCTATATGTCAATGCTTGTACAACACATGGTTGTCTTTGGAGAGATACATGTGTTTCTTCAACACAACTGAATAGGCCTATTTGGAACAAAATGAGCCTTTCTCCACCTTGAAACACAAAGGTCGCAGGAAGGATTCCTTGAAAAACTAACTCAATTCTCACTGGACAACAATGCGCTAGGTGCTCTTCCTTGTGACATAGATGGTTATCTTTCGAGAGAAACTTGTGCTCCTTCAACTTAGCTGAATAGGCCCATCTGCATCAAACAGAGCCTATCTCCACTTTGAAAACTATGATTTGAGGGAATATTCCCTTGAAAAACTAACTCAATTCTCAGTAATAAACTAGGTGCTTGCTATTCCTGCTTCTGACACAGATGGTTTTATGCCGAGAGATACAGATGTTTCTTCAGTTAGGTGAATAGGCCTATTTGAAACAAAATGAGCATTTCTCCAACTTGAAAGCTGTGATTTTTCTGGCAGTATTTCTTTCAAAAACTAACTGAATTCACACTGGGCAACAATGTCCTAGATGCTCCTGCTTCTAACACAGACAGTTTTGTTTGGAGAGATACATGTGTTCCTTCCAAGAAGCAGAACAGGCCTATCTGGAGGAACAGAGCCTATCTCCGCCTTGATCCACCCAATTTGCAGGAATTATTCCTTGAAAAGCTATCTAAGTTCCCACTGGACAACAATGCGGTAGATGCTCCTGCTTCTTACACAGATGGGTTTCATTCGAGAGATACATGTGTTCCTTCAACTTAGCAGAATAGTCCTATCTGGAGCAAAGAGAGGCTATCTTCACCTGGAAATATATGATTTGCAGGAAGTATTACTTGCAAAAAACTAACTCAATTCTCACAGGGAAACAATGTGCTAGATACGCCTGCTTCTAACACAGACAGTTTTCGTTTTAGCAATACATGTGTTTTTTCAATATAGCTGAATAAGCCTACTTGGAGCAAGCAGAGCCTATCTCCACCTTGAAACACCTAAGTCGCAGGAAGTAGTCCCTGAAAAACTAACTCAATTCTCACTGGACAACAGTGTACTAAATGCTCCTGCATCTAATTCAGATGGTTTTTTCAAGAAATACATGTGCTCCTTCAACTTATCTGAAAAGCCTCTCTGGAGAAAACAGAGACTATCTCCTTCTTGAAAACTATTATTGGCAGGAAGGATTCCTTTAATAGGTGACTCAGTTCTCCCAGCGAAACGATGCACTAGGTGCTCCTGCTTTTAAAACAAATGGTTTTCTTTTGGGTGATACCCTGTTTCTTCAACTTAGTTGAATAGGCCTATTTGATGTAAACAGAGCCTATCTGCACCTTCAAACACCTAACATGCAAGAAGTATCCTTTGAAAAACTAACTCAGTTCTCACTGGGCAAAAATGTGCTAGATGCCCAAGTTTCTAACAAAGATGGTTTTCTTTTGAGAGATATATATGTTCCTCCTACTTCTCTGAATAGTCCTATCTGGGGCAAACTGAGCCTACCTGCACCTTGAAACACCTAGGTGGAAGAATGTATTCCTTTCCAAACCTAAATTGATTCTCACAGGGAAACGTGCTAGATGCAACAGCCTCTAACATAGATGATTTTCTTCTGAGAGATACATGTGTTTCTTCAAGTCACATGAGTAGGCCTATTTGGAGAAATCAGAGCCTATCTCCACCTTGAAAACTCCAATTGGAGGAAGTATTCCTTTCAAACACTAACTCAATTCTCACAGGGAAACAATGTGCAAGATGGTCCTGCTTCTAACATATATGGGTTTCTTTTGAGAGATACATTTCTTTCTTCAAGTCAGCTGAATACACCTATTTAGAGCCAACAGACCTTCTCCACCTTGAAACACCTAGGTTGCAGAAAGTATTCTTTCAAAAACTAACTCAATTCTCACAGGGAAACAATGCAGTAGTTGTTCCTGCTTCTAACATGGATGATTTTCTTTATAGAGGTACATGTGTTTTCTCAACTCAGATGAGTAGGCCCATCTGGGACAAAATGAGCCTTTCTCCACCGTGAAAACTATTATTTGCAGGAAGTATTCGTTTCAAGAGCTAACTCAATTCTTACAGGGAAATATAGTGCTATATGCTGCAGCATCTAACATAGATGGTTTTCTTTTGAGGGATATAATGTTTCTTCAACACAGCACAATGAGTGTATTTGGAGAAAACTGAGCCTATTTACACCAAGAAAACTATGAATTGCTGGTAGTATTCCTTTCAAAAACTAACTGAAATCTCCCATGGAAACAGTGTGCTAGGTATATGCAGCTTCAAACACAGATTTTTCTCTTTTTAGAGATACATATTTTTCTTCAACTCAACTCAATATCTCTACCTGGAATACCTAAGTTACAGGCTGTATTCCTTACAAAAACTAACTCAGTTGTCACAGGGAAACAATATGCTAGATGCTCCTGCTTCTAACACAGATGGGTTCCTTTTGAACGATATATGTGTTTCTTCAACTTGGTTGCATAGACCTTTTTGGACCAAAATGAGCCTTTCTCCACCTTGAAAACTCTGAATTGCTAAATGATTACTTTCTAAAACTAACTCAACTCTCTATGGAAAACAATAAGCTACGTGCTGCAACGTCTAACGTAGATGCTTTTCTTTGGAGAGATACAAGTGTTCTACCAAGCTGAATAGGCCTATTTGAAGCAAACAGAGCTTATCTCCACCTTGAAACACCTAAGTTGCAGGAAGCATTCCTTTCAAAAACTAAATAAATTCTCACTGGGCAACAATGAACTAGATGTTCCTGCTTCTAACACAGGTGGTTTTCTTTTGAGAAATACATGTGTTCCTTCAACTTAACCGAATAGGGCTATGTGGAGTAAACCGAGCCTATCTCCACCTTGTTAAACCTACTTTGCTGGATGTATTCTTTGAAAAACTAACTGAATTCTCAATGGGCAACAATGCGCCAGATGCTCCTGATTCTAACAAAATGCTTTTCTTTCAAGAGAAACATGTGTTCCTTCAACTTAGCTGAATATGCCTATCTGTAGCAAACAGAGGCTATCCTCACTTTGTAACACCTAAGTTGCAGGACATATTCCTTTCAAAAAGCTAACTCGATTCTCACCAGGAAAAAATGTGCTAGATGCGGAACCCTGCAACATAGATAGTTTTTTCTAGAGAGATATATGTGTTTCTTTAACTCAGCTGAATCGGCCATTTTGAAATTAATGAGCCTTTTTTCACCTTGGAAACTATGATTTATAGGAAGTTTTCTTTTCAAAAACTAACTGAAGCTCACAGGAAAACAATGTGCTGGATGCTCATGCATCTAACAAGATGATTTTCTTACAAGAGATATATGTTTTTATTCCACCTAGCTGAAAAGGCCTATTTGGAGCAAACAGAGCCTAACTCCAACTTGAAAGACCTAAGTTGCAGGAAGTCTTCCTTGAAAAACTCTCTCAATTCTCACTTAGCCACAATGCACTAGATGCTCATGCTTCTCACACAGATGGTTTTCTTTCCAGTAATACAAATGTTTCTTCAACTTAGCTGAATAAGTCTACTTTGAGCAAACAGAGCCTATCTCCATCTTGAAACACCTAAGTTGCAGAAAGTATTCTTTTCAAAAGCTAACTCAATTCTCACAGGGAAACAATGCACTAGATGCTCCTGCTTCTAACATAGATGGCTTTCTTTATGGAGATACATGTTTATCTTCAACCTTGCTGAGTATGCCTGTTTGAACTAAGCATAGCTTACCTCCACCTTGAAACACCCAAGTTGCAGGAAGTATTCCTTGGAAAACTAACTCAATACTCACTGGGCAACAATGAGCTAGATGCTCCTGCTTCTAACACAGATGGTTGTCTTTGGAGATATACATTTGTTTCTTTACCTTAGCTGAATAGACATATTTGGAGCAAACAGAGGCTGTCTTCACCTTGTGACACCTAAGTTGCAGGAATAGTTCCTTTCAAAAGCTAACTAGAATTCTCACTTGGAAACAATGTTCTAGATGCCAAAGCTTTTAACACAGATTGTTCTCTTTGGAGAGACAAATGTGCTTCTTCAACTTAGATGAATAGGCCTATTTGGAACAAATGACCCTTTCTCCACCTGAAAAACTATGATTGTTCTGGAAGTATTTCTTTCAAAACCTAACTCACTTCTCAATCAGCAACAATTTGCTAGATGTCGTGCATCTAACATAGATGGATTTGGTTCGAGAGATATATGTGTTCCTTCAAATTAGCTGAATAGACATATTTTTAGCAAACAGAGCCAAATCTCCACCTTGAAACACCTAAGTTGCAGGAAGTATTCCTTGAAAAACTAACTCAATTGTCACTGGGCAACCAAGCCCTAACATGCCCCTGCTTCTAACACAGATGGTTTTCTTTCAAGAGACATGTGTTCCTTCAACTTAGCTGAATAGGCTTATCTGGATTAAACAGAGGCAATCTTCACCTTGTAACACCTAAGGTGCAGAAGCATTTCGTTCAAAAACTACCTCATTCTCACATTGAAACAATGTTCTATATGTCAATGCTTGTACAACACATGGTTGTCTTTGGAGAGATACATGTGTTTCTTCAACACAACTGAATAGGCCTATTTGGAACAAAATGAGCCTTTCTCCACCTTGAAACACAAAGGTCGCAGGAAGGATTCCTTGAAAAACTAACTCAATTCTCACTGGACAACAATGCGCTAGGTGCTCTTCCTTGTGACATAGATGGTTATCTTTCGAGAGAAACTTGTGCTCCTTCAACTTAGCTGAATAGGCCCATCTGCATCAAACAGAGCCTATCTCCACTTTGAAAACTATGATTTGAGGGAATATTCCCTTGAAAAACTAACTCAATTCTCAGTAATAAACTAGGTGCTTGCTATTCCTGCTTCTGACACAGATGGTTTTATGCCGAGAGATACAGATGTTTCTTCAGTTAGGTGAATAGGCCTATTTGAAACAAAATGAGCATTTCTCCAACTTGAAAGCTGTGATTTTTCTGGCAGTATTTCTTTCAAAAACTAACTGAATTCACACTGGGCAACAATGTCCTAGATGCTCCTGCTTCTAACACAGACAGTTTTGTTTGGAGAGATACATGTGTTCCTTCCAAGAAGCAGAACAGGCCTATCTGGAGGAACAGAGCCTATCTCCGCCTTGATCCACCCAATTTGCAGGAATTATTCCTTGAAAAGCTATCTAAGTTCCCACTGGACAACAATGCGGTAGATGCTCCTGCTTCTTACACAGATGGGTTTCATTCGAGAGATACATGTGTTCCTTCAACTTAGCAGAATAGTCCTATCTGGAGCAAAGAGAGGCTATCTTCACCTGGAAATATATGATTTGCAGGAAGTATTACTTGCAAAAAACTAACTCAATTCTCACAGGGAAACAATGTGCTAGATACGCCTGCTTCTAACACAGACAGTTTTCGTTTTAGCAATACATGTGTTTTTTCAATATAGCTGAATAAGCCTACTTGGAGCAAGCAGAGCCTATCTCCACCTTGAAACACCTAAGTCGCAGGAAGTAGTCCCTGAAAAACTAACTCAATTCTCACTGGACAACAGTGTACTAAATGCTCCTGCATCTAATTCAGATGGTTTTTTCAAGAAATACATGTGCTCCTTCAACTTATCTGAAAAGCCTCTCTGGAGAAAACAGAGACTATCTCCTTCTTGAAAACTATTATTGGCAGGAAGGATTCCTTTAATAGGTGACTCAGTTCTCCCAGCGAAACGATGCACTAGGTGCTCCTGCTTTTAAAACAAATGGTTTTCTTTTGGGTGATACCCTGTTTCTTCAACTTAGTTGAATAGGCCTATTTGATGTAAACAGAGCCTATCTGCACCTTCAAACACCTAACATGCAAGAAGTATCCTTTGAAAAACTAACTCAGTTCTCACTGGGCAAAAATGTGCTAGATGCCCAAGTTTCTAACAAAGATGGTTTTCTTTTGAGAGATATATATGTTCCTCCTACTTCTCTGAATAGTCCTATCTGGGGCAAACTGAGCCTACCTGCACCTTGAAACACCTAGGTGGAAGAATGTATTCCTTTCCAAACCTAAATTGATTCTCACAGGGAAACGTGCTAGATGCAACAGCCTCTAACATAGATGATTTTCTTCTGAGAGATACATGTGTTTCTTCAAGTCACATGAGTAGGCCTATTTGGAGAAATCAGAGCCTATCTCCACCTTGAAAACTCCAATTGGAGGAAGTATTCCTTTCAAACACTAACTCAATTCTCACAGGGAAGCAATGTGCAAGATGGTCCTGCTTCTAACATATATGGGTTTCTTTTGAGAGATACATTTCTTTCTTCAAGTCAGCTGAATACACCTATTTAGAGCCAACAGACCTTCTCCACCTTGAAACACCTAGGTTGCAGAAAGTATTCTTTCAAAAACTAACTCAATTCTCACAGGGAAACAATGCAGTAGTTGTTCCTGCTTCTAACATGGATGATTTTCTTTATAGAGGTACATGTGTTTTCTCAACTCAGATGAGTAGGCCCATCTGGGACAAAATGAGCCTTTCTCCAACGTGAAAACTATTATTTGCAGGAAGTATTCGTTTCAAGAGCTAACTCAATTCTTACAGGGAAATATAGTGCTATATGCTGCAGCATCTAACATAGATGGTTTTCTTTTGAGGGATATAATGTTTCTTCAACACAGCACAATGAGTGTATTTGGAGAAAACTGAGCCTATTTACACCAAGAAAACTATGAATTGCTGGTAGTATTCCTTTCAAAAACTAACTGAAATCTCCCATGGAAACAGTGTGTTAGGTATATGCAGCTTCAAACACAGATTTTTCTCTTTTTAGAGATACATATTTTTCTTCAACTCAACTCAATATCTCTACCTGGAATACCTAAGTTACAGGCTGTATTCCTTACAAAAACTAACTCAGTTGTCACAGGGAAACAATATGCTAGATGCTCCTGCTTCTAACACAGATGGGTTCCTTTTGAACGATATATGTGTTTCTTCAACTTCGTTGCATAGACCTTTTTGGACCAAAATGAGCCTTTCTCCACCTTGAAAACTCTGAATTGCTAAATGATTACTTTCTAAAACTAACTCAACTCTCTATGGAAAACAATAAGCTACGTGCTGCAACGTCTAACGTAGATGCTTTTCTTTGGAGAGATACAAGTGTTCTACCAAGCTGAATAGGCCTATTTGAAGCAAACAGAGCTTATCTCCACCTTGAAACACCTAAGTTGCAGGAAGCATTCCTTTCAAAAACTAAATAAATTCTCACTGGGCAACAATGAACTAGATGTTCCTGCTTCTAACACAGGTGGTTTTCTTTTGAGAAATACATGTGTTCCTTCAACTTAACCGAATAGGGCTATGTGGAGTAAACCGAGCCTATCTCCACCTTGTTAAACCTACTTTGCTGGATGTATTCTTTGAAAAACTAACTGAATTCTCAATGGGCAACAATGCGCCAGATGCTCCTGATTCTAACAAAATGCTTTTCTTTCAAGAGAAACATGCGTTCCTTCAACTTAGCTGAATATGCCTATCTGTAGCAAACAGAGGCTATCCTCACTTTGTAACACCTAAGTTGCAGGACATATTCCTTTCAAAAAGCTAACTCGATTCTCACCAGGAAAAAATGTGCTAGATGCGGAACCCTGCAACATAGATAGTTTTTTCTAGAGAGATATATGTGTTTCTTTAACTCAGCTGAATCGGCCATTTTGAAATTAATGAGCCTTTTTTCACCTTGGAAACTATGATTTATAGGAAGTTTTCTTTTCAAAAACTAACTGAAGCTCACAGGAAAACAATGTGCTGGATGCTCATGCATCTAACAAGATGATTTTCTTACAAGAGATATATGTTTTTATTCCACCTAGCTGAAAAGGCCTATTTGGAGCAAACAGAGCCTAACTCCAACTTGAAAGACCTAAGTTGCAGGAAGTCTTCCTTGAAAAACTCTCTCAATTCTCACTTAGCCACAATGCACTAGATGCTCATGCTTCTCACACAGATGGTTTTCTTTCCAGTAATACAAATGTTTCTTCAACTTAGCTGAATAAGTCTACTTTGAGCAAACAGAGCCTATCTCCATCTTGAAACACCTAAGTTGCAGAAAGTATTCTTTTCAAAAACTAACTCAATTCTCACAGGGAAACAATGCACTAGATGCTCCTGCTTCTAACATAGATGGCTTTCTTTATGGAGATACATGTTTATCTTCATCCTTGCTGAGTATGCCTGTTTGAACTAAGCATAGCTTACCTCCACCTTGAAACACCCAAGTTGCAGGAAGTATTCCTTGGAAAACTAACTCAATACTCACTGGGCAACAATGAGCTAGATGCTCCTGCTTCTAACACAGATGGTTGTCTTTGGAGATATACATTTGTTTCTTTACCTTAGCTGAATAGACATATTTGGAGCAAACAGAGGCTGTCTTCACCTTGTGACACCTAAGTTGCAGGAATAGTTCCTTTCAAAAGCTAACTAGAATTCTCACTTGGAAACAATGTTCTAGATGCCAAAGCTTTTAACACAGATTGTTCTCTTTGGAGAGACAAATGTGCTTCTTCAACTTAGATGAATAGGCCTATTTGGAACAAATGACCCTTTCTCCACCTGAAAAACTATGATTGTTCTGGAAGTATTTCTTTCAAAACCTAACTCACTTCTCAATCAGCAACAATTTGCTAGATGTCGTGCATCTAACATAGATGGATTTGGTTCGAGAGATATATGTGTTCCTTCAAATTAGCTGAATAGACATATTTTTAGCAAACAGAGCCAAATCTCCACCTTGAAACACCTAAGTTGCAGGAAGTATTCCTTGAAAAACTAACTCAATTGTCACTGGGCAACCAAGCCCTAACATGCCCCTGCTTCTAACACAGATGGTTTTCTTTCAAGAGACATGTGTTCCTTCAACTTAGCTGAATAGGCTTATCTGGATTAAACAGAGGCAATCTTCACCTTGTAACACCTAAGGTGCAGAAGCATTTCGTTCAAAAACTACCTCATTCTCACATTGAAACAATGTTCTATATGTCAATGCTTGTACAACACATGGTTGTCTTTGGAGAGATACATGTGTTTCTTCAACACAACTGAATAGGCCTATTTGGAACAAAATGAGCCTTTCTCCACCTTGAAACACAAAGGTCGCAGGAAGGATTCCTTGAAAAACTAACTCAATTCTCACTGGACAACAATGCGCTAGGTGCTCTTCCTTGTGACATAGATGGTTATCTTTCGAGAGAAACTTGTGCTCCTTCAACTTAGCTGAATAGGCCCATCTGCATCAAACAGAGCCTATCTCCACTTTGAAAACTATGATTTGAGGGAATATTCCCTTGAAAAACTAACTCAATTCTCAGTAATAAACTAGGTGCTTGCTATTCCTGCTTCTGACACAGATGGTTTTATGCCGAGAGATACAGATGTTTCTTCAGTTAGGTGAATAGGCCTATTTGAAACAAAATGAGCATTTCTCCAACTTGAAAGCTGTGATTTTTCTGGCAGTATTTCTTTCAAAAACTAACTGAATTCACACTGGGCAACAATGTCCTAGATGCTCCTGCTTCTAACACAGACAGTTTTGTTTGGAGAGATACATGTGTTCCTTCCAAGAAGCAGAACAGGCCTATCTGGAGGAACAGAGCCTATCTCCGCCTTGATCCACCCAATTTGCAGGAATTATTCCTTGAAAAGCTATCTAAGTTCCCACTGGACAACAATGCGGTAGATGCTCCTGCTTCTTACACAGATGGGTTTCTTTCGAGAGATACATGTGTTCCTTCAACTTAGCAGAATAGTCCTATCTGGAGCAAAGAGAGGCTATCTTCACCTGGAAATATATGATTTGCAGGAAGTATTACTTGCAAAAAACTAACTCAATTCTCACAGGGAAACAATGTGCTAGATACGCCTGCTTCTAACACAGACAGTTTTCGTTTTAGCAATACATGTGTTTTTTCAATATAGCTGAATAAGCCTACTTGGAGCAAGCAGAGCCTATCTCCACCTTGAAACACCTAAGTCGCAGGAAGTAGTCCCTGAAAAACTAACTCAATTCTCACTGGACAACAGTGTACTAAATGCTCCTGCATCTAATTCAGATGGTTTTTTCAAGAAATACATGTGCTCCTTCAACTTATCTGAAAAGCCTCTCTGGAGAAAACAGAGACTATCTCCTTCTTGAAAACTATTATTGGCAGGAAGGATTCCTTTAATAGGTGACTCACTTCTCCCAGCGAAACGATGCACTAGGTGCTCCTGCTTTTAAAACAAATGGTTTTCTTTTGGGTGATACCCTGTTTCTTCAACTTAGTTGAATAGGCCTATTTGATGTAAACAGAGCCTATCTGCACCTTCAAACACCTAACATGCAAGAAGTATCCTTTGAAAAACTAACTCAGTTCTCACTGGGCAAAAATGTGCTAGATGCCCAAGTTTCTAACAAAGATGGTTTTCTTTTGAGAGATATATATGTTCCTCCTACTTCTCTGAATAGTCCTATCTGGGGCAAACTGAGCCTACCTGCACCTTGAAACACCTAGGTGGAAGAATGTATTCCTTTCCAAACCTAAATTGATTCTCACAGGGAAACGTGCTAGATGCAACAGCCTCTAACATAGATGATTTTCTTCTGAGAGATACATGTGTTTCTTCAAGTCACATGAGTAGGCCTATTTGGAGAAATCAGAGCCTATCTCCACCTTGAAAACTCCAATTGGAGGAAGTATTCCTTTCAAACACTAACTCAATTCTCACAGGGAAGCAATGTGCAAGATGGTCCTGCTTCTAACATATATGGGTTTCTTTTGAGAGATACATTTCTTTCTTCAAGTCAGCTGAATACACCTATTTAGAGCCAACAGACCTTCTCCACCTTGAAACACCTAGGTTGCAGAAAGTATTCTTTCAAAAACTAACTCAATTCTCACAGGGAAACAATGCAGTAGTTGTTCCTGCTTCTAACATGGATGATTTTCTTTATAGAGGTACATGTGTTTTCTCAACTCAGATGAGTAGGCCCATCTGGGACAAAATGAGCCTTTCTCCAACGTGAAAACTATTATTTGCAGGAAGTATTCGTTTCAAGAGCTAACTCAATTCTTACAGGGAAATATAGTGCTATATGCTGCAGCATCTAACATAGATGGTTTTCTTTTGAGGGATATAATGTTTCTTCAACACAGCACAATGAGTGTATTTGGAGAAAACTGAGCCTATTTACACCAAGAAAACTATGAATTGCTGGTAGTATTCCTTTCAAAAACTAACTGAAATCTCCCATGGAAACAGTGTGTTAGGTATATGCAGCTTCAAACACAGATTTTTCTCTTTTTAGAGATACATATTTTTCTTCAACTCAACTCAATATCTCTACCTGGAATACCTAAGTTACAGGCTGTATTCCTTACAAAAACTAACTCAGTTGTCACAGGGAAACAATATGCTAGATGCTCCTGCTTCTAACACAGATGGGTTCCTTTTGAACGATATATGTGTTTCTTCAACTTGGTTGCATAGACCTTTTTGGACCAAAATGAGCCTTTCTCCACCTTGAAAACTCTGAATTGCTAAATGATTACTTTCTAAAACTAACTCAACTCTCTATGGAAAACAATAAGCTACGTGCTGCAACGTCTAACGTAGATGCTTTTCTTTGGAGAGATACAAGTGTTCTACCAAGCTGAATAGGCCTATTTGAAGCAAACAGAGCTTATCTCCACCTTGAAACACCTAAGTTGCAGGAAGCATTCCTTTCAAAAACTAAATAAATTCTCACTGGGCAACAATGAACTAGATGTTCCTGCACATCAGGTTCCTGCACACAGGTGGTTTTCTTTTGAGAAATACATGTGTTCCTTCAACTTAACCGAATAGGGCTATGTGGAGTAAACCGAGCCTATCTCCACCTTGTTAAACCTACTTTGCTGGATGTATTCTTTGAAAAACTAACTGAATTCTCAATGGGCAACAATGCGCCAGATGCTCCTGATTCTAACAAAATGCTTTTCTTTCAAGAGAAACATGCGTTCCTTCAACTTAGCTGAATATGCCTATCTGTAGCAAACAGAGGCTATCCTCACTTTGTAACACCTAAGTTGCAGGACATATTCCTTTCAAAAAGCTAACTCGATTCTCACCAGGAAAAAATGTGCTAGATGCGGAACCCTGCAACATAGATAGTTTTTTCTAGAGAGATATATGTGTTTCTTTAACTCAGCTGAATCGGCCATTTTGAAATTAATGAGCCTTTTTTCACCTTGGAAACTATGATTTATAGGAAGTTTTCTTTTCAAAAACTAACTGAAGCTCACAGGAAAACAATGTGCTGGATGCTCATGCATCTAACAAGATGATTTTCTTACAAGAGATATATGTTTTTATTCCACCTAGCTGAAAAGGCCTATTTGGAGCAAACAGAGCCTAACTCCAACTTGAAAGACCTAAGTTGCAGGAAGTCTTCCTTGAAAAACTCTCTCAATTCTCACTTAGCCACAATGCACTAGATGCTCATGCTTCTCACACAGATGGTTTTCTTTCCAGTAATACAAATGTTTCTTCAACTTAGCTGAATAAGTCTACTTTGAGCAAACAGAGCCTATCTCCATCTTGAAACACCTAAGTTGCAGAAAGTATTCTTTTCAAAAGCTAACTCAATTCTCACAGGGAAACAATGCACTAGATGCTCCTGCTTCTAACATAGATGGCTTTCTTTATGGAGATACATGTTTATCTTCATCCTTGCTGAGTATGCCTGTTTGAACTAAGCATAGCTTACCTCCACCTTGAAACACCCAAGTTGCAGGAAGTATTCCTTGGAAAACTAACTCAATACTCACTGGGCAACAATGAGCTAGATGCTCCTGCTTCTAACACAGATGGTTGTCTTTGGAGATATACATTTGTTTCTTTACCTTAGCTGAATAGACATATTTGGAGCAAACAGAGGCTGTCTTCACCTTGTGACACCTAAGTTGCAGGAATAGTTCCTTTCAAAAGCTAACTAGAATTCTCACTTGGAAACAATGTTCTAGATGCCAAAGCTTTTAACACAGATTGTTCTCTTTGGAGAGACAAATGTGCTTCTTCAACTTAGATGAATAGGCCTATTTGGAACAAATGACCCTTTCTCCACCTGAAAAACTATGATTGTTCTGGAAGTATTTCTTTCAAAACCTAACTCACTTCTCAATCAGCAACAATTTGCTAGATGTCGTGCATCTAACATAGATGGATTTGGTTCGAGAGATATATGTGTTCCTTCAAATTAGCTGAATAGACATATTTTTAGCAAACAGAGCCAAATCTCCACCTTGAAACACCTAAGTTGCAGGAAGTATTCCTTGAAAAACTAACTCAATTGTCACTGGGCAACCAAGCCCTAACATGCCCCTGCTTCTAACACAGATGGTTTTCTTTCAAGAGACATGTGTTCCTTCAACTTAGCTGAATAGGCTTATCTGGATTAAACAGAGGCAATCTTCACCTTGTAACACCTAAGGTGCAGAAGCATTTCGTTCAAAAACTACCTCATTCTCACATTGAAACAATGTTCTATATGTCAATGCTTGTACAACACATGGTTGTCTTTGGAGAGATACATGTGTTTCTTCAACACAACTGAATAGGCCTATTTGGAACAAAATGAGCCTTTCTCCACCTTGAAACACAAAGGTCGCAGGAAGGATTCCTTGAAAAACTAACTCAATTCTCACTGGACAACAATGCGCTAGGTGCTCTTCCTTGTGACATAGATGGTTATCTTTCGAGAGAAACTTGTGCTCCTTCAACTTAGCTGAATAGGCCCATCTGCATCAAACAGAGCCTATCTCCACTTTGAAAACTATGATTTGAGGGAATATTCCCTTGAAAAACTAACTCAATTCTCAGTAATAAACTAGGTGCTTGCTATTCCTGCTTCTGACACAGATGGTTTTATGCCGAGAGATACAGATGTTTCTTCAGTTAGGTGAATAGGCCTATTTGAAACAAAATGAGCATTTCTCCAACTTGAAAGCTGTGATTTTTCTGGCAGTATTTCTTTCAAAAACTAACTGAATTCACACTGGGCAACAATGTCCTAGATGCTCCTGCTTCTAACACAGACAGTTTTGTTTGGAGAGATACATGTGTTCCTTCCAAGAAGCAGAACAGGCCTATCTGGAGGAACAGAGCCTATCTCCGCCTTGATCCACCCAATTTGCAGGAATTATTCCTTGAAAAGCTATCTAAGTTCCCACTGGACAACAATGCGGTAGATGCTCCTGCTTCTTACACAGATGGGTTTCTTTCGAGAGATACATGTGTTCCTTCAACTTAGCAGAATAGTCCTATCTGGAGCAAAGAGAGGCTATCTTCACCTGGAAATATATGATTTGCAGGAAGTATTACTTGCAAAAAACTAACTCAATTCTCACAGGGAAACAATGTGCTAGATACGCCTGCTTCTAACACAGACAGTTTTCGTTTTAGCAATACATGTGTTTTTTCAATATAGCTGAATAAGCCTACTTGGAGCAAGCAGAGCCTATCTCCACCTTGAAACACCTAAGTCGCAGGAAGTAGTCCCTGAAAAACTAACTCAATTCTCACTGGACAACAGTGTACTAAATGCTCCTGCATCTAATTCAGATGGTTTTTTCAAGAAATACATGTGCTCCTTCAACTTATCTGAAAAGCCTCTCTGGAGAAAACAGAGACTATCTCCTTCTTGAAAACTATTATTGGCAGGAAGGATTCCTTTAATAGGTGACTCACTTCTCCCAGCGAAACGATGCACTAGGTGCTCCTGCTTTTAAAACAAATGGTTTTCTTTTGGGTGATACCCTGTTTCTTCAACTTAGTTGAATAGGCCTATTTGATGTAAACAGAGCCTATCTGCACCTTCAAACACCTAACATGCAAGAAGTATCCTTTGAAAAACTAACTCAGTTCTCACTGGGCAAAAATGTGCTAGATGCCCAAGTTTCTAACAAAGATGGTTTTCTTTTGAGAGATATATATGTTCCTCCTACTTCTCTGAATAGTCCTATCTGGGGCAAACTGAGCCTACCTGCACCTTGAAACACCTAGGTGGAAGAATGTATTCCTTTCCAAACCTAAATTGATTCTCACAGGGAAACGTGCTAGATGCAACAGCCTCTAACATAGATGATTTTCTTCTGAGAGATACATGTGTTTCTTCAAGTCACATGAGTAGGCCTATTTGGAGAAATCAGAGCCTATCTCCACCTTGAAAACTCCAATTGGAGGAAGTATTCCTTTCAAACACTAACTCAATTCTCACAGGGAAGCAATGTGCAAGATGGTCCTGCTTCTAACATATATGGGTTTCTTTTGAGAGATACATTTCTTTCTTCAAGTCAGCTGAATACACCTATTTAGAGCCAACAGACCTTCTCCACCTTGAAACACCTAGGTTGCAGAAAGTATTCTTTCAAAAACTAACTCAATTCTCACAGGGAAACAATGCAGTAGTTGTTCCTGCTTCTAACATGGATGATTTTCTTTATAGAGGTACATGTGTTTTCTCAACTCAGATGAGTAGGCCCATCTGGGACAAAATGAGCCTTTCTCCAACGTGAAAACTATTATTTGCAGGAAGTATTCGTTTCAAGAGCTAACTCAATTCTTACAGGGAAATATAGTGCTATATGCTGCAGCATCTAACATAGATGGTTTTCTTTTGAGGGATATAATGTTTCTTCAACACAGCACAATGAGTGTATTTGGAGAAAACTGAGCCTATTTACACCAAGAAAACTATGAATTGCTGGTAGTATTCCTTTCAAAAACTAACTGAAATCTCCCATGGAAACAGTGTGTTAGGTATATGCAGCTTCAAACACAGATTTTTCTCTTTTTAGAGATACATATTTTTCTTCAACTCAACTCAATATCTCTACCTGGAATACCTAAGTTACAGGCTGTATTCCTTACAAAAACTAACTCAGTTGTCACAGGGAAACAATATGCTAGATGCTCCTGCTTCTAACACAGATGGGTTCCTTTTGAACGATATATGTGTTTCTTCAACTTGGTTGCATAGACCTTTTTGGACCAAAATGAGCCTTTCTCCACCTTGAAAACTCTGAATTGCTAAATGATTACTTTCTAAAACTAACTCAACTCTCTATGGAAAACAATAAGCTACGTGCTGCAACGTCTAACGTAGATGCTTTTCTTTGGAGAGATACAAGTGTTCTACCAAGCTGAATAGGCCTATTTGAAGCAAACAGAGCTTATCTCCACCTTGAAACACCTAAGTTGCAGGAAGCATTCCTTTCAAAAACTAAATAAATTCTCACTGGGCAACAATGAACTAGATGTTCCTGCTTCTAACACAGGTGGTTTTCTTTTGAGAAATACATGTGTTCCTTCAACTTAACCGAATAGGGCTATGTGGAGTAAACCGAGCCTATCTCCACCTTGTTAAACCTACTTTGCTGGATGTATTCTTTGAAAAACTAACTGAATTCTCAATGGGCAACAATGCGCCAGATGCTCCTGATTCTAACAAAATGCTTTTCTTTCAAGAGAAACATGCGTTCCTTCAACTTAGCTGAATATGCCTATCTGTAGCAAACAGAGGCTATCCTCACTTTGTAACACCTAAGTTGCAGGACATATTCCTTTCAAAAAGCTAACTCGATTCTCACCAGGAAAAAATGTGCTAGATGCGGAACCCTGCAACATAGATAGTTTTTTCTAGAGAGATATATGTGTTTCTTTAACTCAGCTGAATCGGCCATTTTGAAATTAATGAGCCTTTTTTCACCTTGGAAACTATGATTTATAGGAAGTTTTCTTTTCAAAAACTAACTGAAGCTCACAGGAAAACAATGTGCTGGATGCTCATGCATCTAACAAGATGATTTTCTTACAAGAGATATATGTTTTTATTCCACCTAGCTGAAAAGGCCTATTTGGAGCAAACAGAGCCTAACTCCAACTTGAAAGACCTAAGTTGCAGGAAGTCTTCCTTGAAAAACTCTCTCAATTCTCACTTAGCCACAATGCACTAGATGCTCATGCTTCTCACACAGATGGTTTTCTTTCCAGTAATACAAATGTTTCTTCAACTTAGCTGAATAAGTCTACTTTGAGCAAACAGAGCCTATCTCCATCTTGAAACACCTAAGTTGCAGAAAGTATTCTTTTCAAAAGCTAACTCAATTCTCACAGGGAAACAATGCACTAGATGCTCCTGCTTCTAACATAGATGGCTTTCTTTATGGAGATACATGTTTATCTTCATCCTTGCTGAGTATGCCTGTTTGAACTAAGCATAGCTTACCTCCACCTTGAAACACCCAAGTTGCAGGAAGTATTCCTTGGAAAACTAACTCAATACTCACTGGGCAACAATGAGCTAGATGCTCCTGCTTCTAACACAGATGGTTGTCTTTGGAGATATACATTTGTTTCTTTACCTTAGCTGAATAGACATATTTGGAGCAAACAGAGGCTGTCTTCACCTTGTGACACCTAAGTTGCAGGAATAGTTCCTTTCAAAAGCTAACTAGAATTCTCACTTGGAAACAATGTTCTAGATGCCAAAGCTTTTAACACAGATTGTTCTCTTTGGAGAGACAAATGTGCTTCTTCAACTTAGATGAATAGGCCTATTTGGAACAAATGACCCTTTCTCCACCTGAAAAACTATGATTGTTCTGGAAGTATTTCTTTCAAAACCTAACTCACTTCTCAATCAGCAACAATTTGCTAGATGTCGTGCATCTAACATAGATGGATTTGGTTCGAGAGATATATGTGTTCCTTCAAATTAGCTGAATAGACATATTTTTAGCAAACAGAGCCAAATCTCCACCTTGAAACACCTAAGTTGCAGGAAGTATTCCTTGAAAAACTAACTCAATTGTCACTGGGCAACCAAGCCCTAACATGCCCCTGCTTCTAACACAGATGGTTTTCTTTCAAGAGACATGTGTTCCTTCAACTTAGCTGAATAGGCTTATCTGGATTAAACAGAGGCAATCTTCACCTTGTAACACCTAAGGTGCAGAAGCATTTCGTTCAAAAACTACCTCATTCTCACATTGAAACAATGTTCTATATGTCAATGCTTGTACAACACATGGTTGTCTTTGGAGAGATACATGTGTTTCTTCAACACAACTGAATAGGCCTATTTGGAACAAAATGAGCCTTTCTCCACCTTGAAACACAAAGGTCGCAGGAAGGATTCCTTGAAAAACTAACTCAATTCTCACTGGACAACAATGCGCTAGGTGCTCTTCCTTGTGACATAGATGGTTATCTTTCGAGAGAAACTTGTGCTCCTTCAACTTAGCTGAATAGGCCCATCTGCATCAAACAGAGCCTATCTCCACTTTGAAAACTATGATTTGAGGGAATATTCCCTTGAAAAACTAACTCAATTCTCAGTAATAAACAAGGTGCTTGCTATTCCTGCTTCTGACACAGATGGTTTTATGCCGAGAGATACAGATGTTTCTTCACAGATGGTTTTATGCCGAGAGATACAGATGTTTCTTCAGTTAGGTGAATAGGCCTATTTGAAACAAAATGAGCATTTCTCCAACTTGAAAGCTGTGATTTTTCTGGCAGTATTTCTTTCAAAAACTAACTGAATTCACACTGGGCAACAATGTCCTAGATGCTCCTGCTTCTAACACAGACAGTTTTGTTTGGAGAGATACATGTGTTCCTTCCAAGAAGCAGAACAGGCCTATCTGGAGGAACAGAGCCTATCTCCGCCTTGATCCACCCAATTTGCAGGAATTATTCCTTGAAAAGCTATCTAAGTTCCCACTGGACAACAATGCGGTAGATGCTCCTGCTTCTTACACAGATGGGTTTCATTCGAGAGATACATGTGTTCCTTCAACTTAGCAGAATAGTCCTATCTGGAGCAAAGAGAGGCTATCTTCACCTGGAAATATATGATTTGCAGGAAGTATTACTTGCAAAAAACTAACTCAATTCTCACAGGGAAACAATGTGCTAGATACGCCTGCTTCTAACACAGACAGTTTTCGTTTTAGCAATACATGTGTTTTCTCAATATAGCTGAATAAGCCTACTTGGAGCAAGCAGAGCCTATCTCCACCTTGAAACACCTAAGTCGCAGGAAGTAGTCCCTGAAAAACTAACTCAATTCTCACTGGACAACAGTGTACTAAATGCTCCTGCATCTAATTCAGATGGTTTTTTCAAGAAATACATGTGCTCCTTCAACTTATCTGAAAAGCCTCTCTGGAGAAAACAGAGACTATCTCCTTCTTGAAAACTATTATTGGCAGGAAGGATTCCTTTAATAGGTGACTCAGTTCTCCCAGCGAAACGATGCACTAGGTGCTCCTGCTTTTAAAACAAATGGTTTTCTTTTGGGTGATACCCTGTTTCTTCAACTTAGTTGAATAGGCCTATTTGATGTAAACAGAGCCTATCTGCACCTTCAAACACCTAACATGCAAGAAGTATCCTTTGAAAAACTAACTCAGTTCTCACTGGGCAAAAATGTGCTAGATGCCCAAGTTTCTAACAAAGATGGTTTTCTTTTGAGAGATATATATGTTCCTCCTACTTCTCTGAATAGTCCTATCTGGGGCAAACTGAGCCTACCTGCACCTTGAAACACCTAGGTGGAAGAATGTATTCCTTTCCAAACCTAAATTGATTCTCACAGGGAAACGTGCTAGATGCAACAGCCTCTAACATAGATGATTTTCTTCTGAGAGATACATGTGTTTCTTCAAGTCACATGAGTAGGCCTATTTGGAGAAATCAGAGCCTATCTCCACCTTGAAAACTCCAATTGGAGGAAGTATTCCTTTCAAACACTAACTCAATTCTCACAGGGAAGCAATGTGCAAGATGGTCCTGCTTCTAACATATATGGGTTTCTTTTGAGAGATACATTTCTTTCTTCAAGTCAGCTGAATACACCTATTTAGAGCCAACAGACCTTCTCCACCTTGAAACACCTAGGTTGCAGAAAGTATTCTTTCAAAAACTAACTCAGTTCTCACAGGGAAACAATGCAGTAGTTGTTCCTGCTTCTAACATGGATGATTTTCTTTATAGAGGTACATGTGTTTTCTCAACTCAGATGAGTAGGGGCATCTGGGACAAAATGAGCCTTTCTCCACCGTGAAAACTATTATTTGCAGGAAGTATTCGTTTCAAGAGCTAACTCAATTCTTACAGGGAAATATAGTGCTATATGCTGCAGCATCTAACATAGATGGTTTTCTTTTGAGGGATATAATGTTTCTTCAACACAGCACAATGAGTGTATTTGGAGAAAACTGAGCCTATTTACACCAAGAAAACTATGAATTGCTGGTAGTATTCCTTTCAAAAACTAACTGAAATCTCCCATGGAAACAGTGTGCTAGGTATATGCAGCTTCAAACACAGATTTTTCTCTTTTTAGAGATACATATTTTTCTTCAACTCAACTCAATATCTCTACCTGGAATACCTAAGTTACAGGCTGTATTCCTTACAAAAACTAACTCAGTTGTCACAGGGAAACAATATGCTAGATGCTCCTGCTTCTAACACAGATGGGTTCCTTTTGAACGATATATGTGTTTCTTCAACTTGGTTGCATAGACCTTTTTGGACCAAAATGAGCCTTTCTCCACCTTGAAAACTCTGAATTGCTAAATGATTACTTTCTAAAACTAACTCAACTCTCTATGGAAAACAATAAGCTACGTGCTGCAACGTGTAACGTAGATGCTTTTCTTTGGAGAGATACAAGTGTTCTACCAAGCTGAATAGGCCTATTTGAAGCAAACAGAGCTTATCTCCACCTTGAAACACCTAAGTTGCAGGAAGCATTCCTTTCAAAAACTAAATAAATTCTCACTGGGCAACAATGAACTAGATGTTCCTGCTTCTAACACAGGTGGTTTTCTTTTGAGAAATACATGTGTTCCTTCAACTTAACCGAATAGGGCTATGTGGAGTAAACCGAGCCTATCTCCACCTTGTTAAACCTACTTTGCTGGATGTATTCTTTGAAAAACTAACTGAATTCTCAATGGGCAACAATGCGCCAGATGCTCCTGATTCTAACAAAATGCTTTTCTTTCAAGAGAAACATGCGTTCCTTCAACTTAGCTGAATATGCCTATCTGTAGCAAACAGAGGCTATCCTCACTTTGTAACACCTAAGTTGCAGGACATATTCCTTTCAAAAAGCTAACTCGATTCTCACCAGGAAAAAATGTGCTAGATGTGGAACCCTGCAACATAGATAGTTTTTTCTAGAGAGATATATGTGTTTCTTTAACTCAGCTGAATCGGCCATTTTGAAATTAATGAGCCTTTTTTCACCTTGGAAACTATGATTTATAGGAAGTTTTCTTTTCAAAAACTAACTGAAGCTCACAGGAAAACAATGTGCTGGATGCTCATGCATCTAACAAGATGATTTTCTTACAAGAGATATATGTTTTTATTCCACCTAGCTGAAAAGGCCTATTTGGAGCAAACAGAGCCTAACTCCAACTTGAAAGACCTAAGTTGCAGGAAGTCTTCCTTGAAAAACTCTCTCAATTCTCACTTAGCCACAATGCACTAGATGCTCATGCTTCTCACACAGATGGTTTTCTTTCCAGTAATACAAATGTTTCTTCAACTTAGCTGAATAAGTCTACTTTGAGCAAACAGAGCCTATCTCCATCTTGAAACACCTAAGTTGCAGAAAGTATTCTTTTCAAAAGCTAACTCAATTCTCACAGGGAAACAATGCACTAGATGCTCCTGCTTCTAACATAGATGGCTTTCTTTATGGAGATACATGTTTATCTTCATCCTTGCTGAGTATGCCTGTTTGAACTAAGCATAGCTTACCTCCACCTTGAAACACCCAAGTTGCAGGAAGTATTCCTTGGAAAACTAACTCAATACTCACTGGGCAACAATGAGCTAGATGCTCCTGCTTCTAACACAGATGGTTGTCTTTGGAGATATACATTTGTTTCTTTACCTTAGCTGAATAGACATATTTGGAGCAAACAGAGGCTGTCTTCACCTTGTGACACCTAAGTTGCAGGAATAGTTCCTTTCAAAAGCTAACTAGAATTCTCACTTGGAAACAATGTTCTAGATGCCAAAGCTTTTAACACAGATTGTTCTCTTTGGAGAGACAAATGTGCTTCTTCAACTTAGATGAATAGGCCTATTTGGAACAAATGACCCTTTCTCCACCTGAAAAACTATGATTGTTCTGGAAGTATTTCTTTCAAAACCTAACTCACTTCTCAATCAGCAACAATTTGCTAGATGTCGTGCATCTAACATAGATGGATTTGGTTCGAGAGATATATGTGTTCCTTCAAATTAGCTGAATAGACATATTTTTAGCAAACAGAGCCAAATCTCCACCTTGAAACACCTAAGTTGCAGGAAGTATTCCTTGAAAAACTAACTCAATTGTCACTGGGCAACCAAGCCCTAACATGCCCCTGCTTCTAACACAGATGGTTTTCTTTCAAGAGACATGTGTTCCTTCAACTTAGCTGAATAGGCTTATCTGGATTAAACAGAGGCAATCTTCACCTTGTAACACCTAAGGTGCAGAAGCATTTCGTTCAAAAACTACCTCATTCTCACATTGAAACAATGTTCTATATGTCAATGCTTGTACAACACATGGTTGTCTTTGGAGAGATACATGTGTTTCTTCAACACAACTGAATAGGCCTATTTGGAACAAAATGAGCCTTTCTCCACCTTGAAACACAAAGGTCGCAGGAAGGATTCCTTGAAAAACTAACTCAATTCTCACTGGACAACAATGCGCTAGGTGCTCTTCCTTGTGACATAGATGGTTATCTTTCGAGAGAAACTTGTGCTCCTTCAACTTAGCTGAATAGGCCCATCTGCATCAAACAGAGCCTATCTCCACTTTGAAAACTATGATTTGAGGGAATATTCCCTTGAAAAACTAACTCAATTCTCAGTAATAAACTAGGTGCTTGCTATTCCTGCTTCTGACACAGATGGTTTTATGCCGAGAGATACAGATGTTTCTTCAGTTAGGTGAATAGGCCTATTTGAAACAAAATGAGCATTTCTCCAACTTGAAAGCTGTGATTTTTCTGGCAGTATTTCTTTCAAAAACTAACTGAATTCACACTGGGCAACAATGTCCTAGATGCTCCTGCTTCTAACACAGACAGTTTTGTTTGGAGAGATACATGTGTTCCTTCCAAGAAGCAGAACAGGCCTATCTGGAGGAACAGAGCCTATCTCCGCCTTGATCCACCCAATTTGCAGGAATTATTCCTTGAAAAGCTATCTAAGTTCCCACTGGACAACAATGCGGTAGATGCTCCTGCTTCTTACACAGATGGGTTTCTTTCGAGAGATACATGTGTTCCTTCAACTTAGCAGAATAGTCCTATCTGGAGCAAAGAGAGGCTATCTTCACCTGGAAATGTATGATTTGCAGGAAGTATTACTTGCAAAAAACTAACTCAATTCTCACAGGGAAACAATGTGCTAGATACGCCTGCTTCTAACACAGACAGTTTTCGTTTTAGCAATACATGTGTTTTTTCAATATAGCTGAATAAGCCTACTTGGAGCAAGCAGAGCCTATCTCCACCTTGAAACACCTAAGTCGCAGGAAGTAGTCCCTGAAAAACTAACTCAATTCTCACTGGACAACAGTGTACTAAATGCTCCTGCATCTAATTCAGATGGTTTTTTCAAGAAATACATGTGCTCCTTCAACTTATCTGAAAAGCCTCTCTGGAGAAAACAGAGACTATCTCCTTCTTGAAAACTATTATTGGCAGGAAGGATTCCTTTAATAGGTGACTCAGTTCTCCCAGCGAAACGATGCACTAGGTGCTCCTGCTTTTAAAACAAATGGTTTTCTTTTGGGTGATACCCTGTTTCTTCAACTTAGTTGAATAGGCCTATTTGATGTAAACAGAGCCTATCTGCACCTTCAAACACCTAACATGCAAGAAGTATCCTTTGAAAAACTAACTCAGTTCTCACTGGGCAAAAATGTGCTAGATGCCCAAGTTTCTAACAAAGATGGTTTTCTTTTGAGAGATATATATGTTCCTCCTACTTCTCTGAATAGTCCTATCTGGGGCAAACTGAGCCTACCTGCACCTTGAAACACCTAGGTGGAAGAATGTATTCCTTTCCAAACCTAAATTGATTCTCACAGGGAAACGTGCTAGATGCAACAGCCTCTAACATAGATGATTTTCTTCTGAGAGATACATGTGTTTCTTCAAGTCACATGAGTAGGCCTATTTGGAGAAATCAGAGCCTATCTCCACCTTGAAAACTCCAATTGGAGGAAGTATTCCTTTCAAACACTAACTCAATTCTCACAGGGAAGCAATGTGCAAGATGGTCCTGCTTCTAACATATATGGGTTTCTTTTGAGAGATACATTTCTTTCTTCAAGTCAGCTGAATACACCTATTTAGAGCCAACAGACCTTCTCCACCTTGAAACACCTAGGTTGCAGAAAGTATTCTTTCAAAAACTAACTCAGTTCTCACAGGGAAACAATGCAGTAGTTGTTCCTGCTTCTAACATGGATGATTTTCTTTATAGAGGTACATGTGTTTTCTCAACTCAGATGAGTAGGCCCATCTGGGACAAAATGAGCCTTTCTCCACCGTGAAAACTATTATTTGCAGGAAGTATTCGTTTCAAGAGCTAACTCAATTCTTACAGGGAAATATAGTGCTATATGCTGCAGCATCTAACATAGATGGTTTTCTTTTGAGGGATATAATGTTTCTTCAACACAGCACAATGAGTGTATTTGGAGAAAACTGAGCCTATTTACACCAAGAAAACTATGAATTGCTGGTAGTATTCCTTTCAAAAACTAACTGAAATCTCCCATGGAAACAGTGTGCTAGGTATATGCAGCTTCAAACACAGATTTTTCTCTTTTTAGAGATACATATTTTTCTTCAACTCAACTCAATATCTCTACCTGGAATACCTAAGTTACAGGCTGTATTCCTTACAAAAACTAACTCAGTTGTCACAGGGAAACAATATGCTAGATGCTCCTGCTTCTAACACAGATGGGTTCCTTTTGAACGATATATGTGTTTCTTCAACTTGGTTGCATAGACCTTTTTGGACCAAAATGAGCCTTTCTCCACCTTGAAAACTCTGAATTGCTAAATGATTACTTTCTAAAACTAACTCAACTCTCTATGGAAAACAATAAGCTACGTGCTGCAACGTCTAACGTAGATGCTTTTCTTTGGAGAGATACAAGTGTTCTACCAAGCTGAATAGGCCTATTTGAAGCAAACAGAGCTTATCTCCACCTTGAAACACCTAAGTTGCAGGAAGCATTCCTTTCAAAAACTAAATAAATTCTCACTGGGCAACAATGAACTAGATGTTCCTGCTTCTAACACAGGTGGTTTTCTTTTGAGAAATACATGTGTTCCTTCAACTTAACCGAATAGGGCTATGTGGAGTAAACCGAGCCTATCTCCACCTTGTTAAACCTACTTTGCTGGATGTATTCTTTGAAAAACTAACTGAATTCTCAATGGGCAACAATGCGCCAGATGCTCCTGATTCTAACAAAATGCTTTTCTTTCAAGAGAAACATGCGTTCCTTCAACTTAGCTGAATATGCCTATCTGTAGCAAACAGAGGCTATCCTCACTTTGTAACACCTAAGTTGCAGGACATATTCCTTTCAAAAAGCTAACTCGATTCTCACCAGGAAAAAATGTGCTAGATGCGGAACCCTGCAACATAGATAGTTTTTTCTAGAGAGATATATGTGTTTCTTTAACTCAGCTGAATCGGCCATTTTGAAATTAATGAGCCTTTTTTCACCTTGGAAACTATGATTTATAGGAAGTTTTCTTTTCAAAAACTAACTGAAGCTCACAGGAAAACAATGTGCTGGATGCTCATGCATCTAACAAGATGATTTTCTTACAAGAGATATATGTTTTTATTCCACCTAGCTGAAAAGGCCTATTTGGAGCAAACAGAGCCTAACTCCAACTTGAAAGACCTAAGTTGCAGGAAGTCTTCCTTGAAAAACTCTCTCAATTCTCACTTAGCCACAATGCACTAGATGCTCATGCTTCTCACACAGATGGTTTTCTTTCCAGTAATACAAATGTTTCTTCAACTTAGCTGAATAAGTCTACTTTGAGCAAACAGAGCCTATCTCCATCTTGAAACACCTAAGTTGCAGAAAGTATTCTTTTCAAAAACTAACTCAATTCTCACAGGGAAACAATGCACTAGATGCTCCTGCTTCTAACATAGATGGCTTTCTTTATGGAGATACATGTTTATCTTCATCCTTGCTGAGTATGCCTGTTTGAACTAAGCATAGCTTACCTCCACCTTGAAACACCCAAGTTGCAGGAAGTATTCCTTGGAAAACTAACTCAATACTCACTGGGCAACAATGAGCTAGATGCTCCTGCTTCTAACACAGATGGTTGTCTTTGGAGATATACATTTGTTTCTTTACCTTAGCTGAATAGACATATTTGGAGCAAACAGAGGCTGTCTTCACCTTGTGACACCTAAGTTGCAGGAATAGTTCCTTTCAAAAGCTAACTAGAATTCTCACTTGGAAACAATGTTCTAGATGCCAAAGCTTTTAACACAGATTGTTCTCTTTGGAGAGACAAATGTGCTTCTTCAACTTAGATGAATAGGCCTATTTGGAACAAATGACCCTTTCTCCACCTGAAAAACTATGATTGTTCTGGAAGTATTTCTTTCAAAACCTAACTCACTTCTCAATCAGCAACAATTTGCTAGATGTCGTGCATCTAACATAGATGGATTTGGTTCGAGAGATATATGTGTTCCTTCAAATTAGCTGAATAGACATATTTTTAGCAAACAGAGCCAAATCTCCACCTTGAAACACCTAAGTTGCAGGAAGTATTCCTTGAAAAACTAACTCAATTGTCACTGGGCAACCAAGCCCTAACATGCCCCTGCTTCTAACACAGATGGTTTTCTTTCAAGAGACATGTGTTCCTTCAACTTAGCTGAATAGGCTTATCTGGATTAAACAGAGGCAATCTTCACCTTGTAACACCTAAGGTGCAGAAGCATTTCGTTCAAAAACTACCTCATTCTCACATTGAAACAATGTTCTATATGTCAATGCTTGTACAACACATGGTTGTCTTTGGAGAGATACATGTGTTTCTTCAACACAACTGAATAGGCCTATTTGGAACAAAATGAGCCTTTCTCCACCTTGAAACACAAAGGTCGCAGGAAGGATTCCTTGAAAAACTAACTCAATTCTCACTGGACAACAATGCGCTAGGTGCTCTTCCTTGTGACATAGATGGTTATCTTTCGAGAGAAACTTGTGCTCCTTCAACTTAGCTGAATAGGCCCATCTGCATCAAACAGAGCCTATCTCCACTTTGAAAACTATGATTTGAGGGAATATTCCCTTGAAAAACTAACTCAATTCTCAGTAATAAACTAGGTGCTTGCTATTCCTGCTTCTGACACAGATGGTTTTATGCCGAGAGATACAGATGTTTCTTCAGTTAGGTGAATAGGCCTATTTGAAACAAAATGAGCATTTCTCCAACTTGAAAGCTGTGATTTTTCTGGCAGTATTTCTTTCAAAAACTAACTGAATTCACACTGGGCAACAATGTCCTAGATGCTCCTGCTTCTAACACAGACAGTTTTGTTTGGAGAGATACATGTGTTCCTTCCAAGAAGCAGAACAGGCCTATCTGGAGGAACAGAGCCTATCTCCGCCTTGATCCACCCAATTTGCAGGAATTATTCCTTGAAAAGCTATCTAAGTTCCCACTGGACAACAATGCGGTAGATGCTCCTGCTTCTTACACAGATGGGTTTCTTTCGAGAGATACATGTGTTCCTTCAACTTAGCAGAATAGTCCTATCTGGAGCAAAGAGAGGCTATCTTCACCTGGAAATATATGATTTGCAGGAAGTATTACTTGCAAAAAACTAACTCAATTCTCACAGGGAAACAATGTGCTAGATACGCCTGCTTCTAACACAGACAGTTTTCGTTTTAGCAATACATGTGTTTTTTCAATATAGCTGAATAAGCCTACTTGGAGCAAGCAGAGCCTATCTCCACCTTGAAACACCTAAGTCGCAGGAAGTAGTCCCTGAAAAACTAACTCAATTCTCACTGGACAACAGTGTACTAAATGCTCCTGCATCTAATTCAGATGGTTTTTTCAAGAAATACATGTGCTCCTTCAACTTATCTGAAAAGCCTCTCTGGAGAAAACAGAGACTATCTCCTTCTTGAAAACTATTATTGGCAGGAAGGATTCCTTTAATAGGTGACTCAGTTCTCCCAGCGAAACGATGCACTAGGTGCTCCTGCTTTTAAAACAAATGGTTTTCTTTTGGGTGATACCCTGTTTCTTCAACTTAGTTGAATAGGCCTATTTGATGTAAACAGAGCCTATCTGCACCTTCAAACACCTAACATGCAAGAAGTATCCTTTGAAAAACTAACTCAGTTCTCACTGGGCAAAAATGTGCTAGATGCCCAAGTTTCTAACAAAGATGGTTTTCTTTTGAGAGATATATATGTTCCTCCTACTTCTCTGAATAGTCCTATCTGGGGCAAACTGAGCCTACCTGCACCTTGAAACACCTAGGTGGAAGAATGTATTCCTTTCCAAACCTAAATTGATTCTCACAGGGAAATGTGCTAGATGCAACAGCCTCTAACATAGATGATTTTCTTCTGAGAGATACATGTGTTTCTTCAAGTCACACGAGTAGGCCTATTTGGAGAAATCAGAGCCTATCTCCACCTTGAAAACTCCAATTTGAGGAAGTATTCCTTTCAAACACTAACTCAATTCTCACAGGGAAGCAATGTGCAAGATGGTCCTGCTTCTAACATATATGGGTTTCTTTTGAGAGATACATTTCTTTCTTCAAGTCAGCTGAATACACCTATTTAGAGCCAACAGACCTTCTCCACCTTGAAACACCTAGGTTGCAGAAAGTATTCTTTCAAAAACTAACTCAGTTCTCACAGGGAAACAATGCAGTAGTTGTTCCTGCTTCTAACATGGATGATTTTCTTTATAGAGGTACATGTGTTTTCTCAACTCAGATGAGTAGGCCCATCTGGGACAAAATGAGCCTTTCTCCACCGTGAAAACTATTATTTGCAGGAAGTATTCGTTTCAAGAGCTAACTCAATTCTTACAGGGAAATATAGTGCTATATGCTGCAGCATCTAACATAGATGGTTTTCTTTTGAGGGATATAATGTTTCTTCAACACAGCACAATGAGTGTATTTGGAGAAAACTGAGCCTATTTACACCAAGAAAACTATGAATTGCTGGTAGTATTCCTTTCAAAAACTAACTGAAATCTCCCATGGAAACAGTGTGCTAGGTATATGCAGCTTCAAACACAGATTTTTCTCTTTTTAGAGATACATATTTTTCTTCAACTCAACTCAATATCTCTTCCTGGAATACCTAAGTTACAGGCTGTATTCCTTACAAAAACTAACTCAGTTGTCACAGGGAAACAATATGCTAGATGCTCCTGCTTCTAACACAGATGGGTTCCTTTTGAACGATATATGTGTTTCTTCAACTTGGTTGCATAGACCTTTTTGGACCAAAATGAGCCTTTCTCCACCTTGAAAACTCTGAATTGCTAAATGATTACTTTCTAAAACTAACTCAACTCTCTATGGAAAACAATAAGCTACGTGCTGCAACGTCTAACGTAGATGCTTTTCTTTGGAGAGATACAAGTGTTCTACCAAGCTGAATAGGCCTATTTGAAGCAAACAGAGCTTATCTCCACCTTGAAACACCTAAGTTGCAGGAAGCATTCCTTTCAAAAACTAAATAAATTCTCACTGGGCAACAATGAACTAGATGTTCCTGCTTCTAACACAGGTGGTTTTCTTTTGAGAAATACATGTGTTCCTTCAACTTAACCGAATAGGGCTATGTGGAGTAAACCGAGCCTATCTCCACCTTGTTAAACCTACTTTGCTGGATGTATTCTTTGAAAAACTAACTGAATTCTCAATGGGCAACAATGCGCCAGATGCTCCTGATTCTAACAAAATGCTTTTCTTCCAAGAGAAACATGCGTTCCTTCAACTTAGCTGAATATGCCTATCTGTAGCAAACAGAGGCTATCCTCACTTTGTAACACCTAAGTTGCAGGACATATTCCTTTCAAAAAGCTAACTCGATTCTCACCAGGAAAAAATGTGCTAGATGCGGAACCCTGCAACATAGATAGTTTTTTCTAGAGAGATATATGTGTTTCTTTAACTCAGCTGAATCGGCCATTTTGAAATTAATGAGCCTTTTTTCACCTTGGAAACTATGATTTATAGGAAGTTTTCTTTTCAAAAACTAACTGAAGCTCACAGGAAAACAATGTGCTGGATGCTCATGCATCTAACAAGATGATTTTCTTACAAGAGATATATGTTTTTATTCCACCTAGCTGAAAAGGCCTATTTGGAGCAAACAGAGCCTAACTCCAACTTGAAAGACCTAAGTTGCAGGAAGTCTTCCTTGAAAAACTCTCTCAATTCTCACTTAGCCACAATGCACTAGATGCTCATGCTTCTCACACAGATGGTTTTCTTTCCAGTAATACAAATGTTTCTTCAACTTAGCTGAATAAGTCTACTTTGAGCAAACAGAGCCTATCTCCATCTTGAAACACCTAAGTTGCAGAAAGTATTCTTTTCAAAAACTAACTCAATTCTCACAGGGAAACAATGCACTAGATGCTCCTGCTTCTAACATAGATGGCTTTCTTTATGGAGATACATGTTTATCTTCATCCTTGCTGAGTATGCCTGTTTGAACTAAGCATAGCTTACCTCCACCTTGAAACACCCAAGTTGCAGGAAGTATTCCTTGGAAAACTAACTCAATACTCACTGGGCAACAATGAGCTAGATGCTCCTGCTTCTAACACAGATGGTTGTCTTTGGAGATATACATTTGTTTCTTTACCTTAGCTGAATAGACATATTTGGAGCAAACAGAGGCTGTCTTCACCTTGTGACACCTAAGTTGCAGGAATAGTTCCTTTCAAAAGCTAACTAGAATTCTCACTTGGAAACAATGTTCTAGATGCCAAAGCTTTTAACACAGATTGTTCTCTTTGGAGAGACAAATGTGCTTCTTCAACTTAGATGAATAGGCCTATTTGGAACAAATGACCCTTTCTCCACCTGAAAAACTATGATTGTTCTGGAAGTATTTCTTTCAAAACCTAACTCACTTCTCAATCAGCAACAATTTGCTAGATGTCGTGCATCTAACATAGATGGATTTGGTTCGAGAGATATATGTGTTCCTTCAAATTAGCTGAATAGACATATTTTTAGCAAACAGAGCCAAATCTCCACCTTGAAACACCTAAGTTGCAGGAAGTATTCCTTGAAAAACTAACTCAATTGTCACTGGGCAACCAAGCCCTAACATGCCCCTGCTTCTAACACAGATGGTTTTCTTTCAAGAGACATGTGTTCCTTCAACTTAGCTGAATAGGCTTATCTGGATTAAACAGAGGCAATCTTCACCTTGTAACACCTAAGGTGCAGAAGCATTTCGTTCAAAAACTACCTCATTCTCACATTGAAACAATGTTCTATATGTCAATGCTTGTACAACACATGGTTGTCTTTGGAGAGATACATGTGTTTCTTCAACACAACTGAATAGGCCTATTTGGAACAAAATGAGCCTTTCTCCACCTTGAAACACAAAGGTCGCAGGAAGGATTCCTTGAAAAACTAACTCAATTCTCACTGGACAACAATGCGCTAGGTGCTCTTCCTTGTGACATAGATGGTTATCTTTCGAGAGAAACTTGTGCTCCTTCAACTTAGCTGAATAGGCCCATCTGCATCAAACAGAGCCTATCTCCACTTTGAAAACTATGATTTGAGGGAATATTCCCTTGAAAAACTAACTCAATTCTCAGTAATAAACTAGGTGCTTGCTATTCCTGCTTCTGACACAGATGGTTTTATGCCGAGAGATACAGATGTTTCTTCAGTTAGGTGAATAGGCCTATTTGAAACAAAATGAGCATTTCTCCAACTTGAAAGCTGTGATTTTTCTGGCAGTATTTCTTTCAAAAACTAACTGAATTCACACTGGGCAACAATGTCCTAGATGCTCCTGCTTCTAACACAGACAGTTTTGTTTGGAGAGATACATGTGTTCCTTCCAAGAAGCAGAACAGGCCTATCTGGAGGAACAGAGCCTATCTCCGCCTTGATCCACCCAATTTGCAGGAATTATTCCTTGAAAAGCTATCTAAGTTCCCACTGGACAACAATGCGGTAGATGCTCCTGCTTCTTACACAGATGGGTTTCTTTCGAGAGATACATGTGTTCCTTCAACTTAGCAGAATAGTCCTATCTGGAGCAAAGAGAGGCTATCTTCACCTGGAAATATATGATTTGCAGGAAGTATTACTTGCAAAAAACTAACTCAATTCTCACAGGGAAACAATGTGCTAGATACGCCTGCTTCTAACACAGACAGTTTTCGTTTTAGCAATACATGTGTTTTTTCAATATAGCTGAATAAGCCTACTTGGAGCAAGCAGAGCCTATCTCCACCTTGAAACACCTAAGTCGCAGGAAGTAGTCCCTGAAAAACTAACTCAATTCTCACTGGACAACAGTGTACTAAATGCTCCTGCATCTAATTCAGATGGTTTTTTCAAGAAATACATGTGCTCCTTCAACTTATCTGAAAAGCCTCTCTGGAGAAAACAGAGACTATCTCCTTCTTGAAAACTATTATTGGCAGGAAGGATTCCTTTAATAGGTGACTCAGTTCTCCCAGCGAAACGATGCACTAGGTGCTCCTGCTTTTAAAACAAATGGTTTTCTTTTGGGTGATACCCTGTTTCTTCAACTTAGTTGAATAGGCCTATTTGATGTAAACAGAGCCTATCTGCACCTTCAAACACCTAACATGCAAGAAGTATCCTTTGAAAAACTAACTCAGTTCTCACTGGGCAAAAATGTGCTAGATGCCCAAGTTTCTAACAAAGATGGTTTTCTTTTGAGAGATATATATGTTCCTCCTACTTCTCTGAATAGTCCTATCTGGGGCAAACTGAGCCTACCTGCACCTTGAAACACCTAGGTGGAAGAATGTATTCCTTTCCAAACCTAAATTGATTCTCACAGGGAAACGTGCTAGATGCAACAGCCTCTAACATAGATGATTTTCTTCTGAGAGATACATGTGTTTCTTCAAGTCACACGAGTAGGCCTATTTGGAGAAATCAGAGCCTATCTCCACCTTGAAAACTCCAATTGGAGGAAGTATTCCTTTCAAACACTAACTCAATTCTCACAGGGAAGCAATGTGCAAGATGGTCCTGCTTCTAACATATATGGGTTTCTTTTGAGAGATACATTTCTTTCTTCAAGTCAGCTGAATACACCTATTTAGAGCCAACAGACCTTCTCCACCTTGAAACACCTAGGTTGCAGAAAGTATTCTTTCAAAAACTAACTCAGTTCTCACAGGGAAACAATGCAGTAGTTGTTCCTGCTTCTAACATGGATGATTTTCTTTATAGAGGTACATGTGTTTTCTCAACTCAGATGAGTAGGCCCATCTGGGACAAAATGAGCCTTTCTCCACCGTGAAAACTATTATTTGCAGGAAGTATTCGTTTCAAGAGCTAACTCAATTCTTACAGGGAAATATAGTGCTATATGCTGCAGCATCTAACATAGATGGTTTTCTTTTGAGGGATATAATGTTTCTTCAACACAGCACAATGAGTGTATTTGGAGAAAACTGAGCCTATTTACACCAAGAAAACTATGAATTGCTGGTAGTATTCCTTTCAAAAACTAACTGAAATCTCCCATGGAAACAGTGTGCTAGGTATATGCAGCTTCAAACACAGATTTTTCTCTTTTTAGAGATACATATTTTTCTTCAACTCAACTCAATATCTCTTCCTGGAATACCTAAGTTACAGGCTGTATTCCTTACAAAAACTAACTCAGTTGTCACAGGGAAACAATATGCTAGATGCTCCTGCTTCTAACACAGATGGGTTCCTTTTGAACGATATATGTGTTTCTTCAACTTGGTTGCATAGACCTTTTTGGACCAAAATGAGCCTTTCTCCACCTTGAAAACTCTGAATTGCTAAATGATTACTTTCTAAAACTAACTCAACTCTCTATGGAAAACAATAAGCTACGTGCTGCAACGTCTAACGTAGATGCTTTTCTTTGGAGAGATACAAGTGTTCTACCAAGCTGAATAGGCCTATTTGAAGCAAACAGAGCTTATCTCCACCTTGAAACACCTAAGTTGCAGGAAGCATTCCTTTCAAAAACTAAATAAATTCTCACTGGGCAACAATGAACTAGATGTTCCTGCTTCTAACACAGGTGGTTTTCTTTTGAGAAATACATGTGTTCCTTCAACTTAACCGAATAGGGCTATGTGGAGTAAACCGAGCCTATCTCCACCTTGTTAAACCTACTTTGCTGGATGTATTCTTTGAAAAACTAACTGAATTCTCAATGGGCAACAATGCGCCAGATGCTCCTGATTCTAACAAAATGCTTTTCTTCCAAGAGAAACATGCGTTCCTTCAACTTAGCTGAATATGCCTATCTGTAGCAAACAGAGGCTATCCTCACTTTGTAACACCTAAGTTGCAGGACATATTCCTTTCAAAAAGCTAACTCGATTCTCACCAGGAAAAAATGTGCTAGATGCGGAACCCTGCAACATAGATAGTTTTTTCTAGAGAGATATATGTGTTTCTTTAACTCAGCTGAATCGGCCATTTTGAAATTAATGAGCCTTTTTTCACCTTGGAAACTATGATTTATAGGAAGTTTTCTTTTCAAAAACTAACTGAAGCTCACAGGAAAACAATGTGCTGGATGCTCATGCATCTAACAAGATGATTTTCTTACAAGAGATATATGTTTTTATTCCACCTAGCTGAAAAGGCCTATTTGGAGCAAACAGAGCCTAACTCCAACTTGAAAGACCTAAGTTGCAGGAAGTCTTCCTTGAAAAACTCTCTCAATTCTCACTTAGCCACAATGCACTAGATGCTCATGCTTCTCACACAGATGGTTTTCTTTCCAGTAATACAAATGTTTCTTCAACTTAGCTGAATAAGTCTACTTTGAGCAAACAGAGCCTATCTCCATCTTGAAACACCTAAGTTGCAGAAAGTATTCTTTTCAAAAACTAACTCAATTCTCACAGGGAAACAATGCACTAGATGCTCCTGCTTCTAACATAGATGGCTTTCTTTATGGAGATACATGTTTATCTTCATCCTTGCTGAGTATGCCTGTTTGAACTAAGCATAGCTTACCTCCACCTTGAAACACCCAAGTTGCAGGAAGTATTCCTTGGAAAACTAACTCAATACTCACTGGGCAACAATGAGCTAGATGCTCCTGCTTCTAACACAGATGGTTGTCTTTGGAGATATACATTTGTTTCTTTACCTTAGCTGAATAGACATATTTGGAGCAAACAGAGGCTGTCTTCACCTTGTGACACCTAAGTTGCAGGAATAGTTCCTTTCAAAAGCTAACTAGAATTCTCACTTGGAAACAATGTTCTAGATGCCAAAGCTTTTAACACAGATTGTTCTCTTTGGAGAGACAAATGTGCTTCTTCAACTTAGATGAATAGGCCTATTTGGAACAAATGACCCTTTCTCCACCTGAAAAACTATGATTGTTCTGGAAGTATTTCTTTCAAAACCTAACTCACTTCTCAATCAGCAACAATTTGCTAGATGTCGTGCATCTAACATAGATGGATTTGGTTCGAGAGATATATGTGTTCCTTCAAATTAGCTGAATAGACATATTTTTAGCAAACAGAGCCAAATCTCCACCTTGAAACACCTAAGTTGCAGGAAGTATTCCTTGAAAAACTAACTCAATTGTCACTGGGCAACCAAGCCCTAACATGCCCCTGCTTCTAACACAGATGGTTTTCTTTCAAGAGACATGTGTTCCTTCAACTTAGCTGAATAGGCTTATCTGGATTAAACAGAGGCAATCTTCACCTTGTAACACCTAAGGTGCAGAAGCATTTCGTTCAAAAACTACCTCATTCTCACATTGAAACAATGTTCTATATGTCAATGCTTGTACAACACATGGTTGTCTTTGGAGAGATACATGTGTTTCTTCAACACAACTGAATAGGCCTATTTGGAACAAAATGAGCCTTTCTCCACCTTGAAACACAAAGGTCGCAGGAAGGATTCCTTGAAAAACTAACTCAATTCTCACTGGACAACAATGCGCTAGGTGCTCTTCCTTGTGACATAGATGGTTATCTTTCGAGAGAAACTTGTGCTCCTTCAACTTAGCTGAATAGGCCCATCTGCATCAAACAGAGCCTATCTCCACTTTGAAAACTATGATTTGAGGGAATATTCCCTTGAAAAACTAACTCAATTCTCAGTAATAAACTAGGTGCTTGCTATTCCTGCTTCTGACACAGATGGTTTTATGCCGAGAGATACAGATGTTTCTTCAGTTAGGTGAATAGGCCTATTTGAAACAAAATGAGCATTTCTCCAACTTGAAAGCTGTGATTTTTCTGGCAGTATTTCTTTCAAAAACTAACTGAATTCACACTGGGCAACAATGTCCTAGATGCTCCTGCTTCTAACACAGACAGTTTTGTTTGGAGAGATACATGTGTTCCTTCCAAGAAGCAGAACAGGCCTATCTGGAGGAACAGAGCCTATCTCCGCCTTGATCCACCCAATTTGCAGGAATTATTCCTTGAAAAGCTATCTAAGTTCCCACTGGACAACAATGCGGTAGATGCTCCTGCTTCTTACACAGATGGGTTTCTTTCGAGAGATACATGTGTTCCTTCAACTTAGCAGAATAGTCCTATCTGGAGCAAAGAGAGGCTATCTTCACCTGGAAATATATGATTTGCAGGAAGTATTACTTGCAAAAAACTAACTCAATTCTCACAGGGAAACAATGTGCTAGATACGCCTGCTTCTAACACAGACAGTTTTCGTTTTAGCAATACATGTGTTTTTTCAATATAGCTGAATAAGCCTACTTGGAGCAAGCAGAGCCTATCTCCACCTTGAAACACCTAAGTCGCAGGAAGTAGTCCCTGAAAAACTAACTCAATTCTCACTGGACAACAGTGTACTAAATGCTCCTGCATCTAATTCAGATGGTTTTTTCAAGAAATACATGTGCTCCTTCAACTTATCTGAAAAGCCTCTCTGGAGAAAACAGAGACTATCTCCTTCTTGAAAACTATTATTGGCAGGAAGGATTCCTTTAATAGGTGACTCAGTTCTCCCAGCGAAACGATGCACTAGGTGCTCCTGCTTTTAAAACAAATGGTTTTCTTTTGGGTGATACCCTGTTTCTTCAACTTAGTTGAATAGGCCTATTTGATGTAAACAGAGCCTATCTGCACCTTCAAACACCTAACATGCAAGAAGTATCCTTTGAAAAACTAACTCAGTTCTCACTGGGCAAAAATGTGCTAGATGCCCAAGTTTCTAACAAAGATGGTTTTCTTTTGAGAGATATATATGTTCCTCCTACTTCTCTGAATAGTCCTATCTGGGGCAAACTGAGCCTACCTGCACCTTGAAACACCTAGGTGGAAGAATGTATTCCTTTCCAAACCTAAATTGATTCTCACAGGGAAACGTGCTAGATGCAACAGCCTCTAACATAGATGATTTTCTTCTGAGAGATACATGTGTTTCTTCAAGTCACACGAGTAGGCCTATTTGGAGAAATCAGAGCCTATCTCCACCTTGAAAACTCCAATTGGAGGAAGTATTCCTTTCAAACACTAACTCAATTCTCACAGGGAAGCAATGTGCAAGATGGTCCTGCTTCTAACATATATGGGTTTCTTTTGAGAGATACATTTCTTTCTTCAAGTCAGCTGAATACACCTATTTAGAGCCAACAGACCTTCTCCACCTTGAAACACCTAGGTTGCAGAAAGTATTCTTTCAAAAACTAACTCAGTTCTCACAGGGAAACAATGCAGTAGTTGTTCCTGCTTCTAACATGGATGATTTTCTTTATAGAGGTACATGTGTTTTCTCAACTCAGATGAGTAGGCCCATCTGGGACAAAATGAGCCTTTCTCCACCGTGAAAACTATTATTTGCAGGAAGTATTCGTTTCAAGAGCTAACTCAATTCTTACAGGGAAATATAGTGCTATATGCTGCAGCATCTAACATAGATGGTTTTCTTTTGAGGGATATAATGTTTCTTCAACACAGCACAATGAGTGTATTTGGAGAAAACTGAGCCTATTTACACCAAGAAAACTATGAATTGCTGGTAGTATTCCTTTCAAAAACTAACTGAAATCTCCCATGGAAACAGTGTGCTAGGTATATGCAGCTTCAAACACAGATTTTTCTCTTTTTAGAGATACATATTTTTCTTCAACTCAACTCAATATCTCTACCTGGAATACCTAAGTTACAGGCTGTATTCCTTACAAAAACTAACTCAGTTGTCACAGGGAAACAATATGCTAGATGCTCCTGCTTCTAACACAGATGGGTTCCTTTTGAACGATATATGTGTTTCTTCAACTTGGTTGCATAGACCTTTTTGGACCAAAATGAGCCTTTCTCCACCTTGAAAACTCTGAATTGCTAAATGATTACTTTCTAAAACTAACTCAACTCTCTATGGAAAACAATAAGCTACGTGCTGCAACGTCTAACGTAGATGCTTTTCTTTGGAGAGATACAAGTGTTCTACCAAGCTGAATAGGCCTATTTGAAGCAAACAGAGCTTATCTCCACCTTGAAACACCTAAGTTGCAGGAAGCATTCCTTTCAAAAACTAAATAAATTCTCACTGGGCAACAATGAACTAGATGTTCCTGCTTCTAACACAGGTGGTTTTCTTTTGAGAAATACATGTGTTCCTTCAACTTAACCGAATAGGGCTATGTGGAGTAAACCGAGCCTATCTCCACCTTGTTAAACCTACTTTGCTGGATGTATTCTTTGAAAAACTAACTGAATTCTCAATGGGCAACAATGCGCCAGATGCTCCTGATTCTAACAAAATGCTTTTCTTCCAAGAGAAACATGCGTTCCTTCAACTTAGCTGAATATGCCTATCTGTAGCAAACAGAGGCTATCCTCACTTTGTAACACCTAAGTTGCAGGACATATTCCTTTCAAAAAGCTAACTCGATTCTCACCAGGAAAAAATGTGCTAGATGCGGAACCCTGCAACATAGATAGTTTTTTCTAGAGAGATATATGTGTTTCTTTAACTCAGCTGAATCGGCCATTTTGAAATTAATGAGCCTTTTTTCACCTTGGAAACTATGATTTATAGGAAGTTTTCTTTTCAAAAACTAACTGAAGCTCACAGGAAAACAATGTGCTGGATGCTCATGCATCTAACAAGATGATTTTCTTACAAGAGATATATGTTTTTATTCCACCTAGCTGAAAAGGCCTATTTGGAGCAAACAGAGCCTAACTCCAACTTGAAAGACCTAAGTTGCAGGAAGTCTTCCTTGAAAAACTCTCTCAATTCTCACTTAGCCACAATGCACTAGATGCTCATGCTTCTCACACAGATGGTTTTCTTTCCAGTAATACAAATGTTTCTTCAACTTAGCTGAATAAGTCTACTTTGAGCAAACAGAGCCTATCTCCATCTTGAAACACCTAAGTTGCAGAAAGTATTCTTTTCAAAAACTAACTCAATTCTCACAGGGAAACAATGCACTAGATGCTCCTGCTTCTAACATAGATGGCTTTCTTTATGGAGATACATGTTTATCTTCATCCTTGCTGAGTATGCCTGTTTGAACTAAGCATAGCTTACCTCCACCTTGAAACACCCAAGTTGCAGGAAGTATTCCTTGGAAAACTAACTCAATACTCACTGGGCAACAATGAGCTAGATGCTCCTGCTTCTAACACAGATGGTTGTCTTTGGAGATATACATTTGTTTCTTTACCTTAGCTGAATAGACATATTTGGAGCAAACAGAGGCTGTCTTCACCTTGTGACACCTAAGTTGCAGGAATAGTTCCTTTCAAAAGCTAACTAGAATTCTCACTTGGAAACAATGTTCTAGATGCCAAAGCTTTTAACACAGATTGTTCTCTTTGGAGAGACAAATGTGCTTCTTCAACTTAGATGAATAGGCCTATTTGGAACAAATGACCCTTTCTCCACCTGAAAAACTATGATTGTTCTGGAAGTATTTCTTTCAAAACCTAACTCACTTCTCAATCAGCAACAATTTGCTAGATGTCGTGCATCTAACATAGATGGATTTGGTTCGAGAGATATATGTGTTCCTTCAAATTAGCTGAATAGACATATTTTTAGCAAACAGAGCCAAATCTCCACCTTGAAACACCTAAGTTGCAGGAAGTATTCCTTGAAAAACTAACTCAATTGTCACTGGGCAACCAAGCCCTAACATGCCCCTGCTTCTAACACAGATGGTTTTCTTTCAAGAGACATGTGTTCCTTCAACTTAGCTGAATAGGCTTATCTGGATTAAACAGAGGCAATCTTCACCTTGTAACACCTAAGGTGCAGAAGCATTTCGTTCAAAAACTACCTCATTCTCACATTGAAACAATGTTCTATATGTCAATGCTTGTACAACACATGGTTGTCTTTGGAGAGATACATGTGTTTCTTCAATACAACTGAATAGGCCTATTTGGAACAAAATGAGCCTTTCTCCACCTTGAAACACAAAGGTCGCAGGAAGGATTCCTTGAAAAACTAACTCAATTCTCACTGGACAACAATGCGCTAGGTGCTCTTCCTTGTGACATAGATGGTTATCTTTCGAGAGAAACTTGTGCTCCTTCAACTTAGCTGAATAGGCCCATCTGCATCAAACAGAGCCTATCTCCACTTTGAAAACTATGATTTGAGGGAATATTCCCTTGAAAAACTAACTCAATTCTCAGTAATAAACTAGGTGCTTGCTATTCCTGCTTCTGACACAGATGGTTTTATGCCGAGAGATACAGATGTTTCTTCAGTTAGGTGAATAGGCCTATTTGAAACAAAATGAGCATTTCTCCAACTTGAAAGCTGTGATTTTTCTGGCAGTATTTCTTTCAAAAACTAACTGAATTCACACTGGGCAACAATGTCCTAGATGCTCCTGCTTCTAACACAGACAGTTTTGTTTGGAGAGATACATGTGTTCCTTCCAAGAAGCAGAACAGGCCTATCTGGAGGAACAGAGCCTATCTCCGCCTTGATCCACCCAATTTGCAGGAATTATTCCTTGAAAAGCTATCTAAGTTCCCACTGGACAACAATGCGGTAGATGCTCCTGCTTCTTACACAGATGGGTTTCTTTCGAGAGATACATGTGTTCCTTCAACTTAGCAGAATAGTCCTATCTGGAGCAAAGAGAGGCTATCTTCACCTGGAAATATATGATTTGCAGGAAGTATTACTTGCAAAAAACTAACTCAATTCTCACAGGGAAACAATGTGCTAGATACGCCTGCTTCTAACACAGACAGTTTTCGTTTTAGCAATACATGTGTTTTTTCAATATAGCTGAATAAGCCTACTTGGAGCAAGCAGAGCCTATCTCCACCTTGAAACACCTAAGTCGCAGGAAGTAGTCCCTGAAAAACTAACTCAATTCTCACTGGACAGCAGTGTACTAAATGCTCCTGCATCTAATTCAGATGGTTTTTTCAAGAAATACATGTGCTCCTTCAACTTATCTGAAAAGCCTCTCTGGAGAAAACAGAGACTATCTCCTTCTTGAAAACTATTATTGGCAGGAAGGATTCCTTTAATAGGTGACTCAGTTCTCCCAGCGAAACGATGCACTAGGTGCTCCTGCTTTTAAAACAAATGGTTTTCTTTTGGGTGATACCCTGTTTCTTCAACTTAGTTGAATAGGCCTATTTGATGTAAACAGAGCCTATCTGCACCTTCAAACACCTAACATGCAAGAAGTATCCTTTGAAAAACTAACTCAGTTCTCACTGGGCAAAAATGTGCTAGATGCCCAAGTTTCTAACAAAGATGGTTTTCTTTTGAGAGATATATATGTTCCTCCTACTTCTCTGAATAGTCCTATCTGGGGCAAACTGAGCCTACCTGCACCTTGAAACACCTAGGTGGAAGAATGTATTCCTTTCCAAACCTAAATTGATTCTCACAGGGAAACGTGCTAGATGCAACAGCCTCTAACATAGATGATTTTCTTCTGAGAGATACATGTGTTTCTTCAAGTCACACGAGTAGGCCTATTTGGAGAAATCAGAGCCTATCTCCACCTTGAAAACTCCAATTGGAGGAAGTATTCCTTTCAAACACTAACTCAATTCTCACAGGGAAGCAATGTGCAAGATGGTCCTGCTTCTAACATATATGGGTTTCTTTTGAGAGATACATTTCTTTCTTCAAGTCAGCTGAATACACCTATTTAGAGCCAACAGACCTTCTCCACCTTGAAACACCTAGGTTGCAGAAAGTATTCTTTCAAAAACTAACTCAGTTCTCACAGGGAAACAATGCAGTAGTTGTTCCTGCTTCTAACATGGATGATTTTCTTTATAGAGGTACATGTGTTTTCTCAACTCAGATGAGTAGGCCCATCTGGGACAAAATGAGCCTTTCTCCACCGTGAAAACTATTATTTGCAGGAAGTATTCGTTTCAAGAGCTAACTCAATTCTTACAGGGAAATATAGTGCTATATGCTGCAGCATCTAACATAGATGGTTTTCTTTTGAGGGATATAATGTTTCTTCAACACAGCACAATGAGTGTATTTGGAGAAAACTGAGCCTATTTACACCAAGAAAACTATGAATTGCTGGTAGTATTCCTTTCAAAAACTAACTGAAATCTCCCATGGAAACAGTGTGCTAGGTATATGCAGCTTCAAACACAGATTTTTCTCTTTTTAGAGATACATATTTTTCTTCAACTCAACTCAATATCTCTACCTGGAATACCTAAGTTACAGGCTGTATTCCTTACAAAAACTAACTCAGTTGTCACAGGGAAACAATATGCTAGATGCTCCTGCTTCTAACACAGATGGGTTCCTTTTGAACGATATATGTGTTTCTTCAACTTGGTTGCATAGACCTTTTTGGACCAAAATGAGCCTTTCTCCACCTTGAAAACTCTGAATTGCTAAATGATTACTTTCTAAAACTAACTCAACTCTCTATGGAAAACAATAAGCTACGTGCTGCAACGTCTAACGTAGATGCTTTTCTTTGGAGAGATACAAGTGTTCTACCAAGCTGAATAGGCCTATTTGAAGCAAACAGAGCTTATCTCCACCTTGAAACACCTAAGTTGCAGGAAGCATTCCTTTCAAAAACTAAATAAATTCTCACTGGGCAACAATGAACTAGATGTTCCTGCTTCTAACACAGGTGGTTTTCTTTTGAGAAATACATGTGTTCCTTCAACTTAACCGAATAGGGCTATGTGGAGTAAACCGAGCCTATCTCCACCTTGTTAAACCTACTTTGCTGGATGTATTCTTTGAAAAACTAACTGAATTCTCAATGGGCAACAATGCGCCAGATGCTCCTGATTCTAACAAAATGCTTTTCTTCCAAGAGAAACATGCGTTCCTTCAACTTAGCTGAATATGCCTATCTGTAGCAAACAGAGGCTATCCTCACTTTGTAACACCTAAGTTGCAGGACATATTCCTTTCAAAAAGCTAACTCGATTCTCACCAGGAAAAAATGTGCTAGATGCGGAACCCTGCAACATAGATAGTTTTTTCTAGAGAGATATATGTGTTTCTTTAACTCAGCTGAATCGGCCATTTTGAAATTAATGAGCCTTTTTTCACCTTGGAAACTATGATTTATAGGAAGTTTTCTTTTCAAAAACTAACTGAAGCTCACAGGAAAACAATGTGCTGGATGCTCATGCATCTAACAAGATGATTTTCTTACAAGAGATATATGTTTTTATTCCACCTAGCTGAAAAGGCCTATTTGGAGCAAACAGAGCCTAACTCCAACTTGAAAGACCTAAGTTGCAGGAAGTCTTCCTTGAAAAACTCTCTCAATTCTCACTTAGCCACAATGCACTAGATGCTCATGCTTCTCACACAGATGGTTTTCTTTCCAGTAATACAAATGTTTCTTCAACTTAGCTGAATAAGTCTACTTTGAGCAAACAGAGCCTATCTCCATCTTGAAACACCTAAGTTGCAGAAAGTATTCTTTTCAAAAACTAACTCAATTCTCACAGGGAAACAATGCACTAGATGCTCCTGCTTCTAACATAGATGGCTTTCTTTATGGAGATACATGTTTATCTTCATCCTTGCTGAGTATGCCTGTTTGAACTAAGCATAGCTTACCTCCACCTTGAAACACCCAAGTTGCAGGAAGTATTCCTTGGAAAACTAACTCAATACTCACTGGGCAACAATGAGCTAGATGCTCCTGCTTCTAACACAGATGGTTGTCTTTGGAGATATACATTTGTTTCTTTACCTTAGCTGAATAGACATATTTGGAGCAAACAGAGGCTGTCTTCACCTTGTGACACCTAAGTTGCAGGAATAGTTCCTTTCAAAAGCTAACTAGAATTCTCACTTGGAAACAATGTTCTAGATGCCAAAGCTTTTAACACAGATTGTTCTCTTTGGAGAGACAAATGTGCTTCTTCAACTTAGATGAATAGGCCTATTTGGAACAAATGACCCTTTCTCCACCTGAAAAACTATGATTGTTCTGGAAGTATTTCTTTCAAAACCTAACTCACTTCTCAATCAGCAACAATTTGCTAGATGTCGTGCATCTAACATAGATGGATTTGGTTCGAGAGATATATGTGTTCCTTCAAATTAGCTGAATAGACATATTTTTAGCAAACAGAGCCAAATCTCCACCTTGAAACACCTAAGTTGCAGGAAGTATTCCTTGAAAAACTAACTCAATTGTCACTGGGCAACCAAGCCCTAACATGCCCCTGCTTCTAACACAGATGGTTTTCTTTCAAGAGACATGTGTTCCTTCAACTTAGCTGAATAGGCTTATCTGGATTAAACAGAGGCAATCTTCACCTTGTAACACCTAAGGTGCAGAAGCATTTCGTTCAAAAACTACCTCATTCTCACATTGAAACAATGTTCTATATGTCAATGCTTGTACAACACATGGTTGTCTTTGGAGAGATACATGTGTTTCTTCAATACAACTGAATAGGCCTATTTGGAACAAAATGAGCCTTTCTCCACCTTGAAACACAAAGGTCGCAGGAAGGATTCCTTGAAAAACTAACTCAATTCTCACTGGACAACAATGCGCTAGGTGCTCTTCCTTGTGACATAGATGGTTATCTTTCGAGAGAAACTTGTGCTCCTTCAACTTAGCTGAATAGGCCCATCTGCATCAAACAGAGCCTATCTCCACTTTGAAAACTATGATTTGAGGGAATATTCCCTTGAAAAACTAACTCAATTCTCAGTAATAAACTAGGTGCTTGCTATTCCTGCTTCTGACACAGATGGTTTTATGCCGAGAGATACAGATGTTTCTTCAGTTAGGTGAATAGGCCTATTTGAAACAAAATGAGCATTTCTCCAACTTGAAAGCTGTGATTTTTCTGGCAGTATTTCTTTCAAAAACTAACTGAATTCACACTGGGCAACAATGTCCTAGATGCTCCTGCTTCTAACACAGACAGTTTTGTTTGGAGAGATACATGTGTTCCTTCCAAGAAGCAGAACAGGCCTATCTGGAGGAACAGAGCCTATCTCCGCCTTGATCCACCCAATTTGCAGGAATTATTCCTTGAAAAGCTATCTAAGTTCCCACTGGACAACAATGCGGTAGATGCTCCTGCTTCTTACACAGATGGGTTTCTTTCGAGAGATACATGTGTTCCTTCAACTTAGCAGAATAGTCCTATCTGGAGCAAAGAGAGGCTATCTTCACCTGGAAATATATGATTTGCAGGAAGTATTACTTGCAAAAAACTAACTCAATTCTCACAGGGAAACAATGTGCTAGATACGCCTGCTTCTAACACAGACAGTTTTCGTTTTAGCAATACATGTGTTTTTTCAATATAGCTGAATAAGCCTACTTGGAGCAAGCAGAGCCTATCTCCACCTTGAAACACCTAAGTCGCAGGAAGTAGTCCCTGAAAAACTAACTCAATTCTCACTGGACAGCAGTGTACTAAATGCTCCTGCATCTAATTCAGATGGTTTTTTCAAGAAATACATGTGCTCCTTCAACTTATCTGAAAAGCCTCTCTGGAGAAAACAGAGACTATCTCCTTCTTGAAAACTATTATTGGCAGGAAGGATTCCTTTAATAGGTGACTCAGTTCTCCCAGCGAAACGATGCACTAGGTGCTCCTGCTTTTAAAACAAATGGTTTTCTTTTGGGTGATACCCTGTTTCTTCAACTTAGTTGAATAGGCCTATTTGATGTAAACAGAGCCTATCTGCACCTTCAAACACCTAACATGCAAGAAGTATCCTTTGAAAAACTAACTCAGTTCTCACTGGGCAAAAATGTGCTAGATGCCCAAGTTTCTAACAAAGATGGTTTTCTTTTGAGAGATATATATGTTCCTCCTACTTCTCTGAATAGTCCTATCTGGGGCAAACTGAGCCTACCTGCACCTTGAAACACCTAGGTGGAAGAATGTATTCCTTTCCAAACCTAAATTGATTCTCACAGGGAAACGTGCTAGATGCAACAGCCTCTAACATAGATGATTTTCTTCTGAGAGATACATGTGTTTCTTCAAGTCACACGAGTAGGCCTATTTGGAGAAATCAGAGCCTATCTCCACCTTGAAAACTCCAATTGGAGGAAGTATTCCTTTCAAACACTAACTCAATTCTCACAGGGAAGCAATGTGCAAGATGGTCCTGCTTCTAACATATATGGGTTTCTTTTGAGAGATACATTTCTTTCTTCAAGTCAGCTGAATACACCTATTTAGAGCCAACAGACCTTCTCCACCTTGAAACACCTAGGTTGCAGAAAGTATTCTTTCAAAAACTAACTCAGTTCTCACAGGGAAACAATGCAGTAGTTGTTCCTGCTTCTAACATGGATGATTTTCTTTATAGAGGTACATGTGTTTTCTCAACTCAGATGAGTAGGCCCATCTGGGACAAAATGAGCCTTTCTCCACCGTGAAAACTATTATTTGCAGGAAGTATTCGTTTCAAGAGCTAACTCAATTCTTACAGGGAAATATAGTGCTATATGCTGCAGCATCTAACATAGATGGTTTTCTTTTGAGGGATATAATGTTTCTTCAACACAGCACAATGAGTGTATTTGGAGAAAACTGAGCCTATTTACACCAAGAAAACTATGAATTGCTGGTAGTATTCCTTTCAAAAACTAACTGAAATCTCCCATGGAAACAGTGTGCTAGGTATATGCAGCTTCAAACACAGATTTTTCTCTTTTTAGAGATACATATTTTTCTTCAACTCAACTCAATATCTCTACCTGGAATACCTAAGTTACAGGCTGTATTCCTTACAAAAACTAACTCAGTTGTCACAGGGAAACAATATGCTAGATGCTCCTGCTTCTAACACAGATGGGTTCCTTTTGAACGATATATGTGTTTCTTCAACTTGGTTGCATAGACCTTTTTGGACCAAAATGAGCCTTTCTCCACCTTGAAAACTCTGAATTGCTAAATGATTACTTTCTAAAACTAACTCAACTCTCTATGGAAAACAATAAGCTACGTGCTGCAACGTCTAACGTAGATGCTTTTCTTTGGAGAGATACAAGTGTTCTACCAAGCTGAATAGGCCTATTTGAAGCAAACAGAGCTTATCTCCACCTTGAAACACCTAAGTTGCAGGAAGCATTCCTTTCAAAAACTAAATAAATTCTCACTGGGCAACAATGAACTAGATGTTCCTGCTTCTAACACAGGTGGTTTTCTTTTGAGAAATACATGTGTTCCTTCAACTTAACCGAATAGGGCTATGTGGAGTAAACCGAGCCTATCTCCACCTTGTTAAACCTACTTTGCTGGATGTATTCTTTGAAAAACTAACTGAATTCTCAATGGGCAACAATGCGCCAGATGCTCCTGATTCTAACAAAATGCTTTTCTTTCAAGAGAAACATGTGTTCCTTCAACTTAGCTGAATATGCCTATCTGTAGCAAACAGAGGCTATCCTCACTTTGTAACACCTAAGTTGCAGGACATATTCCTTTCAAAAAGCTAACTCGATTCTCACCAGGAAAAAATGTGCTAGATGCGGAACCCTGCAACATAGATAGTTTTTTCTAGAGAGATATATGTGTTTCTTTAACTCAGCTGAATCGGCCATTTTGAAATTAATGAGCCTTTTTTCACCTTGGAAACTATGATTTATAGGAAGTTTTCTTTTCAAAAACTAACTGAAGCTCACAGGAAAACAATGTGCTGGATGCTCATGCATCTAACAAGATGATTTTCTTACAAGAGATATATGTTTTTATTCCACCTAGCTGAAAAGGCCTATTTGGAGCAAACAGAGCCTAACTCCAACTTGAAAGACCTAAGTTGCAGGAAGTCTTCCTTGAAAAACTCTCTCAATTCTCACTTAGCCACAATGCACTAGATGCTCATGCTTCTCACACAGATGGTTTTCTTTCCAGTAATACAAATGTTTCTTCAACTTAGCTGAATAAGTCTACTTTGAGCAAACAGAGCCTATCTCCATCTTGAAACACCTAAGTTGCAGAAAGTATTCTTTTCAAAAGCTAACTCAATTCTCACAGGGAAACAATGCACTAGATGCTCCTGCTTCTAACATAGATGGCTTTCTTTATGGAGATACATGTTTATCTTCAACCTTGCTGAGTATGCCTGTTTGAACTAAGCATAGCTTACCTCCACCTTGAAACACCCAAGTTGCAGGAAGTATTCCTTGGAAAACTAACTCAATACTCACTGGGCAACAATGAGCTAGATGCTCCTGCTTCTAACACAGATGGTTGTCTTTGGAGATATACATTTGTTTCTTTACCTTAGCTGAATAGACATATTTGGAGCAAACAGAGGCTGTCTTCACCTTGTGACACCTAAGTTGCAGGAATAGTTCCTTTCAAAAGCTAACTAGAATTCTCACTTGGAAACAATGTTCTAGATGCCAAAGCTTTTAACACAGATTGTTCTCTTTGGAGAGACAAATGTGCTTCTTCAACTTAGATGAATAGGCCTATTTGGAACAAATGACCCTTTCTCCACCTGAAAAACTATGATTGTTCTGGAAGTATTGCTTTCAAAACCTAACTCACTTCTCAATCAGCAACAATTTGCTAGATGTCGTGCATCTAACATAGATGGATTTGGTTCGAGAGATATATGTGTTCCTTCAAATTAGCTGAATAGACATATTTTTAGCAAACAGAGCCAAATCTCCACCTTGAAACACCTAAGTTGCAGGAAGTATTCCTTGAAAAACTAACTCAATTGTCACTGGGCAACCAAGCCCTAACATGCCCCTGCTTCTAACACAGATGGTTTTCTTTCAAGAGACATGTGTTCCTTCAACTTAGCTGAATAGGCTTATCTGGATTAAACAGAGGCAATCTTCACCTTGTAACACCTAAGGTGCAGAAGCATTTCGTTCAAAAACTACCTCATTCTCACATTGAAACAATGTTCTATATGTCAATGCTTGTACAACACATGGTTGTCTTTGGAGAGATACATGTGTTTCTTCAACACAACTGAATAGGCCTATTTGGAACAAAATGAGCCTTTCTCCACCTTGAAACACAAAGGTCGCAGGAAGGATTCCTTGAAAAACTAACTCAATTCTCACTGGACAACAATGCGCTAGGTGCTCTTCCTTGTGACATAGATGGTTATCTTTCGAGAGAAACTTGTGCTCCTTCAACTTAGCTGAATAGGCCCATCTGCATCAAACAGAGCCTATCTCCACTTTGAAAACTATGATTTGAGGGAATATTCCCTTGAAAAACTAACTCAATTCTCAGTAATAAACTAGGTGCTTGCTATTCCTGCTTCTGACACAGATGGTTTTATGCCGAGAGATACAGATGTTTCTTCAGTTAGGTGAATAGGCCTATTTGAAACAAAATGAGCATTTCTCCAACTTGAAAGCTGTGATTTTTCTGGCAGTATTTCTTTCAAAAACTAACTGAATTCACACTGGGCAACAATGTCCTAGATGCTCCTGCTTCTAACACAGACAGTTTTGTTTGGAGAGATACATGTGTTCCTTCCAAGAAGCAGAACAGGCCTATCTGGAGGAACAGAGCCTATCTCCGCCTTGATCCACCCAATTTGCAGGAATTATTCCTTGAAAAGCTATCTAAGTTCCCACTGGACAACAATGCGGTAGATGCTCCTGCTTCTTACACAGATGGGTTTCTTTCGAGAGATACATGTGTTCCTTCAACTTAGCAGAATAGTCCTATCTGGAGCAAAGAGAGGCTATCTTCACCTGGAAATATATGATTTGCAGGAAGTATTACTTGCAAAAAACTAACTCAATTCTCACAGGGAAACAATGTGCTAGATACGCCTGCTTCTAACACAGACAGTTTTCGTTTTAGCAATACATGTGTTTTTTCAATATAGCTGAATAAGCCTACTTGGAGCAAGCAGAGCCTATCTCCACCTTGAAACACCTAAGTCGCAGGAAGTAGTCCCTGAAAAACTAACTCAATTCTCACTGGACAACAGTGTACTAAATGCTCCTGCATCTAATTCAGATGGTTTTTTCAAGAAATACATGTGCTCCTTCAACTTATCTGAAAAGCCTCTCTGGAGAAAACAGAGACTATCTCCTTCTTGAAAACTATTATTGGCAGGAAGGATTCCTTTAATAGGTGACTCAGTTCTCCCAGCGAAACGATGCACTAGGTGCTCCTGCTTTTAAAACAAATGGTTTTCTTTTGGGTGATACCCTGTTTCTTCAACTTAGTTGAATAGGCCTATTTGATGTAAACAGAGCCTATCTGCACCTTCAAACACCTAACATGCAAGAAGTATCCTTTGAAAAACTAACTCAGTTCTCACTGGGCAAAAATGTGCTAGATGCCCAAGTTTCTAACAAAGATGGTTTTCTTTTGAGAGATATATATGTTCCTCCTACTTCTCTGAATAGTCCTATCTGGGGCAAACTGAGCCTACCTGCACCTTGAAACACCTAGGTGGAAGAATGTATTCCTTTCCAAACCTAAATTGATTCTCACAGGGAAATGTGCTAGATGCAACAGCCTCTAACATAGATGATTTTCTTCTGAGAGATACATGTGTTTCTTCAAGTCACACGAGTAGGCCTATTTGGAGAAATCAGAGCCTATCTCCACCTTGAAAACTCCAATTTGAGGAAGTATTCCTTTCAAACACTAACTCAATTCTCACAGGGAAGCAATGTGCAAGATGGTCCTGCTTCTAACATATATGGGTTTCTTTTGAGAGATACATTTCTTTCTTCAAGTCAGCTGAATACACCTATTTAGAGCCAACAGACCTTCTCCACCTTGAAACACCTAGGTTGCAGAAAGTATTCTTTCAAAAACTAACTCAGTTCTCACAGGGAAACAATGCAGTAGTTGTTCCTGCTTCTAACATGGATGATTTTCTTTATAGAGGTACATGTGTTTTCTCAACTCAGATGAGTAGGCCCATCTGGGACAAAATGAGCCTTTCTCCACCGTGAAAACTATTATTTGCAGGAAGTATTCGTTTCAAGAGCTAACTCAATTCTTACAGGGAAATATAGTGCTATATGCTGCAGCATCTAACATAGATGGTTTTCTTTTGAGGGATATAATGTTTCTTCAACACAGCACAATGAGTGTATTTGGAGAAAACTGAGCCTATTTACACCAAGAAAACTATGAATTGCTGGTAGTATTCCTTTCAAAAACTAACTGAAATCTCCCATGGAAACAGTGTGCTAGGTATATGCAGCTTCAAACACAGATTTTTCTCTTTTTAGAGATACATATTTTTCTTCAACTCAACTCAATATCTCTTCCTGGAATACCTAAGTTACAGGCTGTATTCCTTACAAAAACTAACTCAGTTGTCACAGGGAAACAATATGCTAGATGCTCCTGCTTCTAACACAGATGGGTTCCTTTTGAACGATATATGTGTTTCTTCAACTTGGTTGCATAGACCTTTTTGGACCAAAATGAGCCTTTCTCCACCTTGAAAACTCTGAATTGCTAAATGATTACTTTCTAAAACTAACTCAACTCTCTATGGAAAACAATAAGCTACGTGCTGCAACGTCTAACGTAGATGCTTTTCTTTGGAGAGATACAAGTGTTCTACCAAGCTGAATAGGCCTATTTGAAGCAAACAGAGCTTATCTCCACCTTGAAACACCTAAGTTGCAGGAAGCATTCCTTTCAAAAACTAAATAAATTCTCACTGGGCAACAATGAACTAGATGTTCCTGCTTCTAACACAGGTGGTTTTCTTTTGAGAAATACATGTGTTCCTTCAACTTAACCGAATAGGGCTATGTGGAGTAAACCGAGCCTATCTCCACCTTGTTAAACCTACTTTGCTGGATGTATTCTTTGAAAAACTAACTGAATTCTCAATGGGCAACAATGCGCCAGATGCTCCTGATTCTAACAAAATGCTTTTCTTCCAAGAGAAACATGCGTTCCTTCAACTTAGCTGAATATGCCTATCTGTAGCAAACAGAGGCTATCCTCACTTTGTAACACCTAAGTTGCAGGACATATTCCTTTCAAAAAGCTAACTCGATTCTCACCAGGAAAAAATGTGCTAGATGCGGAACCCTGCAACATAGATAGTTTTTTCTAGAGAGATATATGTGTTTCTTTAACTCAGCTGAATCGGCCATTTTGAAATTAATGAGCCTTTTTTCACCTTGGAAACTATGATTTATAGGAAGTTTTCTTTTCAAAAACTAACTGAAGCTCACAGGAAAACAATGTGCTGGATGCTCATGCATCTAACAAGATGATTTTCTTACAAGAGATATATGTTTTTATTCCACCTAGCTGAAAAGGCCTATTTGGAGCAAACAGAGCCTAACTCCAACTTGAAAGACCTAAGTTGCAGGAAGTCTTCCTTGAAAAACTCTCTCAATTCTCACTTAGCCACAATGCACTAGATGCTCATGCTTCTCACACAGATGGTTTTCTTTCCAGTAATACAAATGTTTCTTCAACTTAGCTGAATAAGTCTACTTTGAGCAAACAGAGCCTATCTCCATCTTGAAACACCTAAGTTGCAGAAAGTATTCTTTTCAAAAACTAACTCAATTCTCACAGGGAAACAATGCACTAGATGCTCCTGCTTCTAACATAGATGGCTTTCTTTATGGAGATACATGTTTATCTTCATCCTTGCTGAGTATGCCTGTTTGAACTAAGCATAGCTTACCTCCACCTTGAAACACCCAAGTTGCAGGAAGTATTCCTTGGAAAACTAACTCAATACTCACTGGGCAACAATGAGCTAGATGCTCCTGCTTCTAACACAGATGGTTGTCTTTGGAGATATACATTTGTTTCTTTACCTTAGCTGAATAGACATATTTGGAGCAAACAGAGGCTGTCTTCACCTTGTGACACCTAAGTTGCAGGAATAGTTCCTTTCAAAAGCTAACTAGAATTCTCACTTGGAAACAATGTTCTAGATGCCAAAGCTTTTAACACAGATTGTTCTCTTTGGAGAGACAAATGTGCTTCTTCAACTTAGATGAATAGGCCTATTTGGAACAAATGACCCTTTCTCCACCTGAAAAACTATGATTGTTCTGGAAGTATTTCTTTCAAAACCTAACTCACTTCTCAATCAGCAACAATTTGCTAGATGTCGTGCATCTAACATAGATGGATTTGGTTCGAGAGATATATGTGTTCCTTCAAATTAGCTGAATAGACATATTTTTAGCAAACAGAGCCAAATCTCCACCTTGAAACACCTAAGTTGCAGGAAGTATTCCTTGAAAAACTAACTCAATTGTCACTGGGCAACCAAGCCCTAACATGCCCCTGCTTCTAACACAGATGGTTTTCTTTCAAGAGACATGTGTTCCTTCAACTTAGCTGAATAGGCTTATCTGGATTAAACAGAGGCAATCTTCACCTTGTAACACCTAAGGTGCAGAAGCATTTCGTTCAAAAACTACCTCATTCTCACATTGAAACAATGTTCTATATGTCAATGCTTGTACAACACATGGTTGTCTTTGGAGAGATACATGTGTTTCTTCAACACAACTGAATAGGCCTATTTGGAACAAAATGAGCCTTTCTCCACCTTGAAACACAAAGGTCGCAGGAAGGATTCCTTGAAAAACTAACTCAATTCTCACTGGACAACAATGCGCTAGGTGCTCTTCCTTGTGACATAGATGGTTATCTTTCGAGAGAAACTTGTGCTCCTTCAACTTAGCTGAATAGGCCCATCTGCATCAAACAGAGCCTATCTCCACTTTGAAAACTATGATTTGAGGGAATATTCCCTTGAAAAACTAACTCAATTCTCAGTAATAAACTAGGTGCTTGCTATTCCTGCTTCTGACACAGATGGTTTTATGCCGAGAGATACAGATGTTTCTTCAGTTAGGTGAATAGGCCTATTTGAAACAAAATGAGCATTTCTCCAACTTGAAAGCTGTGATTTTTCTGGCAGTATTTCTTTCAAAAACTAACTGAATTCACACTGGGCAACAATGTCCTAGATGCTCCTGCTTCTAACACAGACAGTTTTGTTTGGAGAGATACATGTGTTCCTTCCAAGAAGCAGAACAGGCCTATCTGGAGGAACAGAGCCTATCTCCGCCTTGATCCACCCAATTTGCAGGAATTATTCCTTGAAAAGCTATCTAAGTTCCCACTGGACAACAATGCGGTAGATGCTCCTGCTTCTTACACAGATGGGTTTCTTTCGAGAGATACATGTGTTCCTTCAACTTAGCAGAATAGTCCTATCTGGAGCAAAGAGAGGCTATCTTCACCTGGAAATATATGATTTGCAGGAAGTATTACTTGCAAAAAACTAACTCAATTCTCACAGGGAAACAATGTGCTAGATACGCCTGCTTCTAACACAGACAGTTTTCGTTTTAGCAATACATGTGTTTTTTCAATATAGCTGAATAAGCCTACTTGGAGCAAGCAGAGCCTATCTCCACCTTGAAACACCTAAGTCGCAGGAAGTAGTCCCTGAAAAACTAACTCAATTCTCACTGGACAACAGTGTACTAAATGCTCCTGCATCTAATTCAGATGGTTTTTTCAAGAAATACATGTGCTCCTTCAACTTATCTGAAAAGCCTCTCTGGAGAAAACAGAGACTATCTCCTTCTTGAAAACTATTATTGGCAGGAAGGATTCCTTTAATAGGTGACTCAGTTCTCCCAGCGAAACGATGCACTAGGTGCTCCTGCTTTTAAAACAAATGGTTTTCTTTTGGGTGATACCCTGTTTCTTCAACTTAGTTGAATAGGCCTATTTGATGTAAACAGAGCCTATCTGCACCTTCAAACACCTAACATGCAAGAAGTATCCTTTGAAAAACTAACTCAGTTCTCACTGGGCAAAAATGTGCTAGATGCCCAAGTTTCTAACAAAGATGGTTTTCTTTTGAGAGATATATATGTTCCTCCTACTTCTCTGAATAGTCCTATCTGGGGCAAACTGAGCCTACCTGCACCTTGAAACACCTAGGTGGAAGAATGTATTCCTTTCCAAACCTAAATTGATTCTCACAGGGAAACGTGCTAGATGCAACAGCCTCTAACATAGATGATTTTCTTCTGAGAGATACATGTGTTTCTTCAAGTCACACGAGTAGGCCTATTTGGAGAAATCAGAGCCTATCTCCACCTTGAAAACTCCAATTGGAGGAAGTATTCCTTTCAAACACTAACTCAATTCTCACAGGGAAGCAATGTGCAAGATGGTCCTGCTTCTAACATATATGGGTTTCTTTTGAGAGATACATTTCTTTCTTCAAGTCAGCTGAATACACCTATTTAGAGCCAACAGACCTTCTCCACCTTGAAACACCTAGGTTGCAGAAAGTATTCTTTCAAAAACTAACTCAGTTCTCACAGGGAAACAATGCAGTAGTTGTTCCTGCTTCTAACATGGATGATTTTCTTTATAGAGGTACATGTGTTTTCTCAACTCAGATGAGTAGGCCCATCTGGGACAAAATGAGCCTTTCTCCACCGTGAAAACTATTATTTGCAGGAAGTATTCGTTTCAAGAGCTAACTCAATTCTTACAGGGAAATATAGTGCTATATGCTGCAGCATCTAACATAGATGGTTTTCTTTTGAGGGATATAATGTTTCTTCAACACAGCACAATGAGTGTATTTGGAGAAAACTGAGCCTATTTACACCAAGAAAACTATGAATTGCTGGTAGTATTCCTTTCAAAAACTAACTGAAATCTCCCATGGAAACAGTGTGCTAGGTATATGCAGCTTCAAACACAGATTTTTCTCTTTTTAGAGATACATATTTTTCTTCAACTCAACTCAATATCTCTTCCTGGAATACCTAAGTTACAGGCTGTATTCCTTACAAAAACTAACTCAGTTGTCACAGGGAAACAATATGCTAGATGCTCCTGCTTCTAACACAGATGGGTTCCTTTTGAACGATATATGTGTTTCTTCAACTTGGTTGCATAGACCTTTTTGGACCAAAATGAGCCTTTCTCCACCTTGAAAACTCTGAATTGCTAAATGATTACTTTCTAAAACTAACTCAACTCTCTATGGAAAACAATAAGCTACGTGCTGCAACGTCTAACGTAGATGCTTTTCTTTGGAGAGATACAAGTGTTCTACCAAGCTGAATAGGCCTATTTGAAGCAAACAGAGCTTATCTCCACCTTGAAACACCTAAGTTGCAGGAAGCATTCCTTTCAAAAACTAAATAAATTCTCACTGGGCAACAATGAACTAGATGTTCCTGCTTCTAACACAGGTGGTTTTCTTTTGAGAAATACATGTGTTCCTTCAACTTAACCGAATAGGGCTATGTGGAGTAAACCGAGCCTATCTCCACCTTGTTAAACCTACTTTGCTGGATGTATTCTTTGAAAAACTAACTGAATTCTCAATGGGCAACAATGCGCCAGATGCTCCTGATTCTAACAAAATGCTTTTCTTCCAAGAGAAACATGCGTTCCTTCAACTTAGCTGAATATGCCTATCTGTAGCAAACAGAGGCTATCCTCACTTTGTAACACCTAAGTTGCAGGACATATTCCTTTCAAAAAGCTAACTCGATTCTCACCAGGAAAAAATGTGCTAGATGCGGAACCCTGCAACATAGATAGTTTTTTCTAGAGAGATATATGTGTTTCTTTAACTCAGCTGAATCGGCCATTTTGAAATTAATGAGCCTTTTTTCACCTTGGAAACTATGATTTATAGGAAGTTTTCTTTTCAAAAACTAACTGAAGCTCACAGGAAAACAATGTGCTGGATGCTCATGCATCTAACAAGATGATTTTCTTACAAGAGATATATGTTTTTATTCCACCTAGCTGAAAAGGCCTATTTGGAGCAAACAGAGCCTAACTCCAACTTGAAAGACCTAAGTTGCAGGAAGTCTTCCTTGAAAAACTCTCTCAATTCTCACTTAGCCACAATGCACTAGATGCTCATGCTTCTCACACAGATGGTTTTCTTTCCAGTAATACAAATGTTTCTTCAACTTAGCTGAATAAGTCTACTTTGAGCAAACAGAGCCTATCTCCATCTTGAAACACCTAAGTTGCAGAAAGTATTCTTTTCAAAAACTAACTCAATTCTCACAGGGAAACAATGCACTAGATGCTCCTGCTTCTAACATAGATGGCTTTCTTTATGGAGATACATGTTTATCTTCATCCTTGCTGAGTATGCCTGTTTGAACTAAGCATAGCTTACCTCCACCTTGAAACACCCAAGTTGCAGGAAGTATTCCTTGGAAAACTAACTCAATACTCACTGGGCAACAATGAGCTAGATGCTCCTGCTTCTAACACAGATGGTTGTCTTTGGAGATATACATTTGTTTCTTTACCTTAGCTGAATAGACATATTTGGAGCAAACAGAGGCTGTCTTCACCTTGTGACACCTAAGTTGCAGGAATAGTTCCTTTCAAAAGCTAACTAGAATTCTCACTTGGAAACAATGTTCTAGATGCCAAAGCTTTTAACACAGATTGTTCTCTTTGGAGAGACAAATGTGCTTCTTCAACTTAGATGAATAGGCCTATTTGGAACAAATGACCCTTTCTCCACCTGAAAAACTATGATTGTTCTGGAAGTATTTCTTTCAAAACCTAACTCACTTCTCAATCAGCAACAATTTGCTAGATGTCGTGCATCTAACATAGATGGATTTGGTTCGAGAGATATATGTGTTCCTTCAAATTAGCTGAATAGACATATTTTTAGCAAACAGAGCCAAATCTCCACCTTGAAACACCTAAGTTGCAGGAAGTATTCCTTGAAAAACTAACTCAATTGTCACTGGGCAACCAAGCCCTAACATGCCCCTGCTTCTAACACAGATGGTTTTCTTTCAAGAGACATGTGTTCCTTCAACTTAGCTGAATAGGCTTATCTGGATTAAACAGAGGCAATCTTCACCTTGTAACACCTAAGGTGCAGAAGCATTTCGTTCAAAAACTACCTCATTCTCACATTGAAACAATGTTCTATATGTCAATGCTTGTACAACACATGGTTGTCTTTGGAGAGATACATGTGTTTCTTCAACACAACTGAATAGGCCTATTTGGAACAAAATGAGCCTTTCTCCACCTTGAAACACAAAGGTCGCAGGAAGGATTCCTTGAAAAACTAACTCAATTCTCACTGGACAACAATGCGCTAGGTGCTCTTCCTTGTGACATAGATGGTTATCTTTCGAGAGAAACTTGTGCTCCTTCAACTTAGCTGAATAGGCCCATCTGCATCAAACAGAGCCTATCTCCACTTTGAAAACTATGATTTGAGGGAATATTCCCTTGAAAAACTAACTCAATTCTCAGTAATAAACTAGGTGCTTGCTATTCCTGCTTCTGACACAGATGGTTTTATGCCGAGAGATACAGATGTTTCTTCAGTTAGGTGAATAGGCCTATTTGAAACAAAATGAGCATTTCTCCAACTTGAAAGCTGTGATTTTTCTGGCAGTATTTCTTTCAAAAACTAACTGAATTCACACTGGGCAACAATGTCCTAGATGCTCCTGCTTCTAACACAGACAGTTTTGTTTGGAGAGATACATGTGTTCCTTCCAAGAAGCAGAACAGGCCTATCTGGAGGAACAGAGCCTATCTCCGCCTTGATCCACCCAATTTGCAGGAATTATTCCTTGAAAAGCTATCTAAGTTCCCACTGGACAACAATGCGGTAGATGCTCCTGCTTCTTACACAGATGGGTTTCTTTCGAGAGATACATGTGTTCCTTCAACTTAGCAGAATAGTCCTATCTGGAGCAAAGAGAGGCTATCTTCACCTGGAAATATATGATTTGCAGGAAGTATTACTTGCAAAAAACTAACTCAATTCTCACAGGGAAACAATGTGCTAGATACGCCTGCTTCTAACACAGACAGTTTTCGTTTTAGCAATACATGTGTTTTTTCAATATAGCTGAATAAGCCTACTTGGAGCAAGCAGAGCCTATCTCCACCTTGAAACACCTAAGTCGCAGGAAGTAGTCCCTGAAAAACTAACTCAATTCTCACTGGACAACAGTGTACTAAATGCTCCTGCATCTAATTCAGATGGTTTTTTCAAGAAATACATGTGCTCCTTCAACTTATCTGAAAAGCCTCTCTGGAGAAAACAGAGACTATCTCCTTCTTGAAAACTATTATTGGCAGGAAGGATTCCTTTAATAGGTGACTCAGTTCTCCCAGCGAAACGATGCACTAGGTGCTCCTGCTTTTAAAACAAATGGTTTTCTTTTGGGTGATACCCTGTTTCTTCAACTTAGTTGAATAGGCCTATTTGATGTAAACAGAGCCTATCTGCACCTTCAAACACCTAACATGCAAGAAGTATCCTTTGAAAAACTAACTCAGTTCTCACTGGGCAAAAATGTGCTAGATGCCCAAGTTTCTAACAAAGATGGTTTTCTTTTGAGAGATATATATGTTCCTCCTACTTCTCTGAATAGTCCTATCTGGGGCAAACTGAGCCTACCTGCACCTTGAAACACCTAGGTGGAAGAATGTATTCCTTTCCAAACCTAAATTGATTCTCACAGGGAAACGTGCTAGATGCAACAGCCTCTAACATAGATGATTTTCTTCTGAGAGATACATGTGTTTCTTCAAGTCACACGAGTAGGCCTATTTGGAGAAATCAGAGCCTATCTCCACCTTGAAAACTCCAATTGGAGGAAGTATTCCTTTCAAACACTAACTCAATTCTCACAGGGAAGCAATGTGCAAGATGGTCCTGCTTCTAACATATATGGGTTTCTTTTGAGAGATACATTTCTTTCTTCAAGTCAGCTGAATACACCTATTTAGAGCCAACAGACCTTCTCCACCTTGAAACACCTAGGTTGCAGAAAGTATTCTTTCAAAAACTAACTCAGTTCTCACAGGGAAACAATGCAGTAGTTGTTCCTGCTTCTAACATGGATGATTTTCTTTATAGAGGTACATGTGTTTTCTCAACTCAGATGAGTAGGCCCATCTGGGACAAAATGAGCCTTTCTCCACCGTGAAAACTATTATTTGCAGGAAGTATTCGTTTCAAGAGCTAACTCAATTCTTACAGGGAAATATAGTGCTATATGCTGCAGCATCTAACATAGATGGTTTTCTTTTGAGGGATATAATGTTTCTTCAACACAGCACAATGAGTGTATTTGGAGAAAACTGAGCCTATTTACACCAAGAAAACTATGAATTGCTGGTAGTATTCCTTTCAAAAACTAACTGAAATCTCCCATGGAAACAGTGTGCTAGGTATATGCAGCTTCAAACACAGATTTTTCTCTTTTTAGAGATACATATTTTTCTTCAACTCAACTCAATATCTCTACCTGGAATACCTAAGTTACAGGCTGTATTCCTTACAAAAACTAACTCAGTTGTCACAGGGAAACAATATGCTAGATGCTCCTGCTTCTAACACAGATGGGTTCCTTTTGAACGATATATGTGTTTCTTCAACTTGGTTGCATAGACCTTTTTGGACCAAAATGAGCCTTTCTCCACCTTGAAAACTCTGAATTGCTAAATGATTACTTTCTAAAACTAACTCAACTCTCTATGGAAAACAATAAGCTACGTGCTGCAACGTCTAACGTAGATGCTTTTCTTTGGAGAGATACAAGTGTTCTACCAAGCTGAATAGGCCTATTTGAAGCAAACAGAGCTTATCTCCACCTTGAAACACCTAAGTTGCAGGAAGCATTCCTTTCAAAAACTAAATAAATTCTCACTGGGCAACAATGAACTAGATGTTCCTGCTTCTAACACAGGTGGTTTTCTTTTGAGAAATACATGTGTTCCTTCAACTTAACCGAATAGGGCTATGTGGAGTAAACCGAGCCTATCTCCACCTTGTTAAACCTACTTTGCTGGATGTATTCTTTGAAAAACTAACTGAATTCTCAATGGGCAACAATGCGCCAGATGCTCCTGATTCTAACAAAATGCTTTTCTTCCAAGAGAAACATGCGTTCCTTCAACTTAGCTGAATATGCCTATCTGTAGCAAACAGAGGCTATCCTCACTTTGTAACACCTAAGTTGCAGGACATATTCCTTTCAAAAAGCTAACTCGATTCTCACCAGGAAAAAATGTGCTAGATGCGGAACCCTGCAACATAGATAGTTTTTTCTAGAGAGATATATGTGTTTCTTTAACTCAGCTGAATCGGCCATTTTGAAATTAATGAGCCTTTTTTCACCTTGGAAACTATGATTTATAGGAAGTTTTCTTTTCAAAAACTAACTGAAGCTCACAGGAAAACAATGTGCTGGATGCTCATGCATCTAACAAGATGATTTTCTTACAAGAGATATATGTTTTTATTCCACCTAGCTGAAAAGGCCTATTTGGAGCAAACAGAGCCTAACTCCAACTTGAAAGACCTAAGTTGCAGGAAGTCTTCCTTGAAAAACTCTCTCAATTCTCACTTAGCCACAATGCACTAGATGCTCATGCTTCTCACACAGATGGTTTTCTTTCCAGTAATACAAATGTTTCTTCAACTTAGCTGAATAAGTCTACTTTGAGCAAACAGAGCCTATCTCCATCTTGAAACACCTAAGTTGCAGAAAGTATTCTTTTCAAAAACTAACTCAATTCTCACAGGGAAACAATGCACTAGATGCTCCTGCTTCTAACATAGATGGCTTTCTTTATGGAGATACATGTTTATCTTCATCCTTGCTGAGTATGCCTGTTTGAACTAAGCATAGCTTACCTCCACCTTGAAACACCCAAGTTGCAGGAAGTATTCCTTGGAAAACTAACTCAATACTCACTGGGCAACAATGAGCTAGATGCTCCTGCTTCTAACACAGATGGTTGTCTTTGGAGATATACATTTGTTTCTTTACCTTAGCTGAATAGACATATTTGGAGCAAACAGAGGCTGTCTTCACCTTGTGACACCTAAGTTGCAGGAATAGTTCCTTTCAAAAGCTAACTAGAATTCTCACTTGGAAACAATGTTCTAGATGCCAAAGCTTTTAACACAGATTGTTCTCTTTGGAGAGACAAATGTGCTTCTTCAACTTAGATGAATAGGCCTATTTGGAACAAATGACCCTTTCTCCACCTGAAAAACTATGATTGTTCTGGAAGTATTTCTTTCAAAACCTAACTCACTTCTCAATCAGCAACAATTTGCTAGATGTCGTGCATCTAACATAGATGGATTTGGTTCGAGAGATATATGTGTTCCTTCAAATTAGCTGAATAGACATATTTTTAGCAAACAGAGCCAAATCTCCACCTTGAAACACCTAAGTTGCAGGAAGTATTCCTTGAAAAACTAACTCAATTGTCACTGGGCAACCAAGCCCTAACATGCCCCTGCTTCTAACACAGATGGTTTTCTTTCAAGAGACATGTGTTCCTTCAACTTAGCTGAATAGGCTTATCTGGATTAAACAGAGGCAATCTTCACCTTGTAACACCTAAGGTGCAGAAGCATTTCGTTCAAAAACTACCTCATTCTCACATTGAAACAATGTTCTATATGTCAATGCTTGTACAACACATGGTTGTCTTTGGAGAGATACATGTGTTTCTTCAATACAACTGAATAGGCCTATTTGGAACAAAATGAGCCTTTCTCCACCTTGAAACACAAAGGTCGCAGGAAGGATTCCTTGAAAAACTAACTCAATTCTCACTGGACAACAATGCGCTAGGTGCTCTTCCTTGTGACATAGATGGTTATCTTTCGAGAGAAACTTGTGCTCCTTCAACTTAGCTGAATAGGCCCATCTGCATCAAACAGAGCCTATCTCCACTTTGAAAACTATGATTTGAGGGAATATTCCCTTGAAAAACTAACTCAATTCTCAGTAATAAACTAGGTGCTTGCTATTCCTGCTTCTGACACAGATGGTTTTATGCCGAGAGATACAGATGTTTCTTCAGTTAGGTGAATAGGCCTATTTGAAACAAAATGAGCATTTCTCCAACTTGAAAGCTGTGATTTTTCTGGCAGTATTTCTTTCAAAAACTAACTGAATTCACACTGGGCAACAATGTCCTAGATGCTCCTGCTTCTAACACAGACAGTTTTGTTTGGAGAGATACATGTGTTCCTTCCAAGAAGCAGAACAGGCCTATCTGGAGGAACAGAGCCTATCTCCGCCTTGATCCACCCAATTTGCAGGAATTATTCCTTGAAAAGCTATCTAAGTTCCCACTGGACAACAATGCGGTAGATGCTCCTGCTTCTTACACAGATGGGTTTCTTTCGAGAGATACATGTGTTCCTTCAACTTAGCAGAATAGTCCTATCTGGAGCAAAGAGAGGCTATCTTCACCTGGAAATATATGATTTGCAGGAAGTATTACTTGCAAAAAACTAACTCAATTCTCACAGGGAAACAATGTGCTAGATACGCCTGCTTCTAACACAGACAGTTTTCGTTTTAGCAATACATGTGTTTTTTCAATATAGCTGAATAAGCCTACTTGGAGCAAGCAGAGCCTATCTCCACCTTGAAACACCTAAGTCGCAGGAAGTAGTCCCTGAAAAACTAACTCAATTCTCACTGGACAGCAGTGTACTAAATGCTCCTGCATCTAATTCAGATGGTTTTTTCAAGAAATACATGTGCTCCTTCAACTTATCTGAAAAGCCTCTCTGGAGAAAACAGAGACTATCTCCTTCTTGAAAACTATTATTGGCAGGAAGGATTCCTTTAATAGGTGACTCAGTTCTCCCAGCGAAACGATGCACTAGGTGCTCCTGCTTTTAAAACAAATGGTTTTCTTTTGGGTGATACCCTGTTTCTTCAACTTAGTTGAATAGGCCTATTTGATGTAAACAGAGCCTATCTGCACCTTCAAACACCTAACATGCAAGAAGTATCCTTTGAAAAACTAACTCAGTTCTCACTGGGCAAAAATGTGCTAGATGCCCAAGTTTCTAACAAAGATGGTTTTCTTTTGAGAGATATATATGTTCCTCCTACTTCTCTGAATAGTCCTATCTGGGGCAAACTGAGCCTACCTGCACCTTGAAACACCTAGGTGGAAGAATGTATTCCTTTCCAAACCTAAATTGATTCTCACAGGGAAACGTGCTAGATGCAACAGCCTCTAACATAGATGATTTTCTTCTGAGAGATACATGTGTTTCTTCAAGTCACACGAGTAGGCCTATTTGGAGAAATCAGAGCCTATCTCCACCTTGAAAACTCCAATTGGAGGAAGTATTCCTTTCAAACACTAACTCAATTCTCACAGGGAAGCAATGTGCAAGATGGTCCTGCTTCTAACATATATGGGTTTCTTTTGAGAGATACATTTCTTTCTTCAAGTCAGCTGAATACACCTATTTAGAGCCAACAGACCTTCTCCACCTTGAAACACCTAGGTTGCAGAAAGTATTCTTTCAAAAACTAACTCAGTTCTCACAGGGAAACAATGCAGTAGTTGTTCCTGCTTCTAACATGGATGATTTTCTTTATAGAGGTACATGTGTTTTCTCAACTCAGATGAGTAGGCCCATCTGGGACAAAATGAGCCTTTCTCCACCGTGAAAACTATTATTTGCAGGAAGTATTCGTTTCAAGAGCTAACTCAATTCTTACAGGGAAATATAGTGCTATATGCTGCAGCATCTAACATAGATGGTTTTCTTTTGAGGGATATAATGTTTCTTCAACACAGCACAATGAGTGTATTTGGAGAAAACTGAGCCTATTTACACCAAGAAAACTATGAATTGCTGGTAGTATTCCTTTCAAAAACTAACTGAAATCTCCCATGGAAACAGTGTGCTAGGTATATGCAGCTTCAAACACAGATTTTTCTCTTTTTAGAGATACATATTTTTCTTCAACTCAACTCAATATCTCTACCTGGAATACCTAAGTTACAGGCTGTATTCCTTACAAAAACTAACTCAGTTGTCACAGGGAAACAATATGCTAGATGCTCCTGCTTCTAACACAGATGGGTTCCTTTTGAACGATATATGTGTTTCTTCAACTTGGTTGCATAGACCTTTTTGGACCAAAATGAGCCTTTCTCCACCTTGAAAACTCTGAATTGCTAAATGATTACTTTCTAAAACTAACTCAACTCTCTATGGAAAACAATAAGCTACGTGCTGCAACGTCTAACGTAGATGCTTTTCTTTGGAGAGATACAAGTGTTCTACCAAGCTGAATAGGCCTATTTGAAGCAAACAGAGCTTATCTCCACCTTGAAACACCTAAGTTGCAGGAAGCATTCCTTTCAAAAACTAAATAAATTCTCACTGGGCAACAATGAACTAGATGTTCCTGCTTCTAACACAGGTGGTTTTCTTTTGAGAAATACATGTGTTCCTTCAACTTAACCGAATAGGGCTATGTGGAGTAAACCGAGCCTATCTCCACCTTGTTAAACCTACTTTGCTGGATGTATTCTTTGAAAAACTAACTGAATTCTCAATGGGCAACAATGCGCCAGATGCTCCTGATTCTAACAAAATGCTTTTCTTCCAAGAGAAACATGCGTTCCTTCAACTTAGCTGAATATGCCTATCTGTAGCAAACAGAGGCTATCCTCACTTTGTAACACCTAAGTTGCAGGACATATTCCTTTCAAAAAGCTAACTCGATTCTCACCAGGAAAAAATGTGCTAGATGCGGAACCCTGCAACATAGATAGTTTTTTCTAGAGAGATATATGTGTTTCTTTAACTCAGCTGAATCGGCCATTTTGAAATTAATGAGCCTTTTTTCACCTTGGAAACTATGATTTATAGGAAGTTTTCTTTTCAAAAACTAACTGAAGCTCACAGGAAAACAATGTGCTGGATGCTCATGCATCTAACAAGATGATTTTCTTACAAGAGATATATGTTTTTATTCCACCTAGCTGAAAAGGCCTATTTGGAGCAAACAGAGCCTAACTCCAACTTGAAAGACCTAAGTTGCAGGAAGTCTTCCTTGAAAAACTCTCTCAATTCTCACTTAGCCACAATGCACTAGATGCTCATGCTTCTCACACAGATGGTTTTCTTTCCAGTAATACAAATGTTTCTTCAACTTAGCTGAATAAGTCTACTTTGAGCAAACAGAGCCTATCTCCATCTTGAAACACCTAAGTTGCAGAAAGTATTCTTTTCAAAAACTAACTCAATTCTCACAGGGAAACAATGCACTAGATGCTCCTGCTTCTAACATAGATGGCTTTCTTTATGGAGATACATGTTTATCTTCATCCTTGCTGAGTATGCCTGTTTGAACTAAGCATAGCTTACCTCCACCTTGAAACACCCAAGTTGCAGGAAGTATTCCTTGGAAAACTAACTCAATACTCACTGGGCAACAATGAGCTAGATGCTCCTGCTTCTAACACAGATGGTTGTCTTTGGAGATATACATTTGTTTCTTTACCTTAGCTGAATAGACATATTTGGAGCAAACAGAGGCTGTCTTCACCTTGTGACACCTAAGTTGCAGGAATAGTTCCTTTCAAAAGCTAACTAGAATTCTCACTTGGAAACAATGTTCTAGATGCCAAAGCTTTTAACACAGATTGTTCTCTTTGGAGAGACAAATGTGCTTCTTCAACTTAGATGAATAGGCCTATTTGGAACAAATGACCCTTTCTCCACCTGAAAAACTATGATTGTTCTGGAAGTATTTCTTTCAAAACCTAACTCACTTCTCAATCAGCAACAATTTGCTAGATGTCGTGCATCTAACATAGATGGATTTGGTTCGAGAGATATATGTGTTCCTTCAAATTAGCTGAATAGACATATTTTTAGCAAACAGAGCCAAATCTCCACCTTGAAACACCTAAGTTGCAGGAAGTATTCCTTGAAAAACTAACTCAATTGTCACTGGGCAACCAAGCCCTAACATGCCCCTGCTTCTAACACAGATGGTTTTCTTTCAAGAGACATGTGTTCCTTCAACTTAGCTGAATAGGCTTATCTGGATTAAACAGAGGCAATCTTCACCTTGTAACACCTAAGGTGCAGAAGCATTTCGTTCAAAAACTACCTCATTCTCACATTGAAACAATGTTCTATATGTCAATGCTTGTACAACACATGGTTGTCTTTGGAGAGATACATGTGTTTCTTCAATACAACTGAATAGGCCTATTTGGAACAAAATGAGCCTTTCTCCACCTTGAAACACAAAGGTCGCAGGAAGGATTCCTTGAAAAACTAACTCAATTCTCACTGGACAACAATGCGCTAGGTGCTCTTCCTTGTGACATAGATGGTTATCTTTCGAGAGAAACTTGTGCTCCTTCAACTTAGCTGAATAGGCCCATCTGCATCAAACAGAGCCTATCTCCACTTTGAAAACTATGATTTGAGGGAATATTCCCTTGAAAAACTAACTCAATTCTCAGTAATAAACTAGGTGCTTGCTATTCCTGCTTCTGACACAGATGGTTTTATGCCGAGAGATACAGATGTTTCTTCAGTTAGGTGAATAGGCCTATTTGAAACAAAATGAGCATTTCTCCAACTTGAAAGCTGTGATTTTTCTGGCAGTATTTCTTTCAAAAACTAACTGAATTCACACTGGGCAACAATGTCCTAGATGCTCCTGCTTCTAACACAGACAGTTTTGTTTGGAGAGATACATGTGTTCCTTCCAAGAAGCAGAACAGGCCTATCTGGAGGAACAGAGCCTATCTCCGCCTTGATCCACCCAATTTGCAGGAATTATTCCTTGAAAAGCTATCTAAGTTCCCACTGGACAACAATGCGGTAGATGCTCCTGCTTCTTACACAGATGGGTTTCTTTCGAGAGATACATGTGTTCCTTCAACTTAGCAGAATAGTCCTATCTGGAGCAAAGAGAGGCTATCTTCACCTGGAAATATATGATTTGCAGGAAGTATTACTTGCAAAAAACTAACTCAATTCTCACAGGGAAACAATGTGCTAGATACGCCTGCTTCTAACACAGACAGTTTTCGTTTTAGCAATACATGTGTTTTTTCAATATAGCTGAATAAGCCTACTTGGAGCAAGCAGAGCCTATCTCCACCTTGAAACACCTAAGTCGCAGGAAGTAGTCCCTGAAAAACTAACTCAATTCTCACTGGACAGCAGTGTACTAAATGCTCCTGCATCTAATTCAGATGGTTTTTTCAAGAAATACATGTGCTCCTTCAACTTATCTGAAAAGCCTCTCTGGAGAAAACAGAGACTATCTCCTTCTTGAAAACTATTATTGGCAGGAAGGATTCCTTTAATAGGTGACTCAGTTCTCCCAGCGAAACGATGCACTAGGTGCTCCTGCTTTTAAAACAAATGGTTTTCTTTTGGGTGATACCCTGTTTCTTCAACTTAGTTGAATAGGCCTATTTGATGTAAACAGAGCCTATCTGCACCTTCAAACACCTAACATGCAAGAAGTATCCTTTGAAAAACTAACTCAGTTCTCACTGGGCAAAAATGTGCTAGATGCCCAAGTTTCTAACAAAGATGGTTTTCTTTTGAGAGATATATATGTTCCTCCTACTTCTCTGAATAGTCCTATCTGGGGCAAACTGAGCCTACCTGCACCTTGAAACACCTAGGTGGAAGAATGTATTCCTTTCCAAACCTAAATTGATTCTCACAGGGAAACGTGCTAGATGCAACAGCCTCTAACATAGATGATTTTCTTCTGAGAGATACATGTGTTTCTTCAAGTCACACGAGTAGGCCTATTTGGAGAAATCAGAGCCTATCTCCACCTTGAAAACTCCAATTGGAGGAAGTATTCCTTTCAAACACTAACTCAATTCTCACAGGGAAGCAATGTGCAAGATGGTCCTGCTTCTAACATATATGGGTTTCTTTTGAGAGATACATTTCTTTCTTCAAGTCAGCTGAATACACCTATTTAGAGCCAACAGACCTTCTCCACCTTGAAACACCTAGGTTGCAGAAAGTATTCTTTCAAAAACTAACTCAGTTCTCACAGGGAAACAATGCAGTAGTTGTTCCTGCTTCTAACATGGATGATTTTCTTTATAGAGGTACATGTGTTTTCTCAACTCAGATGAGTAGGCCCATCTGGGACAAAATGAGCCTTTCTCCACCGTGAAAACTATTATTTGCAGGAAGTATTCGTTTCAAGAGCTAACTCAATTCTTACAGGGAAATATAGTGCTATATGCTGCAGCATCTAACATAGATGGTTTTCTTTTGAGGGATATAATGTTTCTTCAACACAGCACAATGAGTGTATTTGGAGAAAACTGAGCCTATTTACACCAAGAAAACTATGAATTGCTGGTAGTATTCCTTTCAAAAACTAACTGAAATCTCCCATGGAAACAGTGTGCTAGGTATATGCAGCTTCAAACACAGATTTTTCTCTTTTTAGAGATACATATTTTTCTTCAACTCAACTCAATATCTCTACCTGGAATACCTAAGTTACAGGCTGTATTCCTTACAAAAACTAACTCAGTTGTCACAGGGAAACAATATGCTAGATGCTCCTGCTTCTAACACAGATGGGTTCCTTTTGAACGATATATGTGTTTCTTCAACTTGGTTGCATAGACCTTTTTGGACCAAAATGAGCCTTTCTCCACCTTGAAAACTCTGAATTGCTAAATGATTACTTTCTAAAACTAACTCAACTCTCTATGGAAAACAATAAGCTACGTGCTGCAACGTCTAACGTAGATGCTTTTCTTTGGAGAGATACAAGTGTTCTACCAAGCTGAATAGGCCTATTTGAAGCAAACAGAGCTTATCTCCACCTTGAAACACCTAAGTTGCAGGAAGCATTCCTTTCAAAAACTAAATAAATTCTCACTGGGCAACAATGAACTAGATGTTCCTGCTTCTAACACAGGTGGTTTTCTTTTGAGAAATACATGTGTTCCTTCAACTTAACCGAATAGGGCTATGTGGAGTAAACCGAGCCTATCTCCACCTTGTTAAACCTACTTTGCTGGATGTATTCTTTGAAAAACTAACTGAATTCTCAATGGGCAACAATGCGCCAGATGCTCCTGATTCTAACAAAATGCTTTTCTTTCAAGAGAAACATGTGTTCCTTCAACTTAGCTGAATATGCCTATCTGTAGCAAACAGAGGCTATCCTCACTTTGTAACACCTAAGTTGCAGGACATATTCCTTTCAAAAAGCTAACTCGATTCTCACCAGGAAAAAATGTGCTAGATGCGGAACCCTGCAACATAGATAGTTTTTTCTAGAGAGATATATGTGTTTCTTTAACTCAGCTGAATCGGCCATTTTGAAATTAATGAGCCTTTTTTCACCTTGGAAACTATGATTTATAGGAAGTTTTCTTTTCAAAAACTAACTGAAGCTCACAGGAAAACAATGTGCTGGATGCTCATGCATCTAACAAGATGATTTTCTTACAAGAGATATATGTTTTTATTCCACCTAGCTGAAAAGGCCTATTTGGAGCAAACAGAGCCTAACTCCAACTTGAAAGACCTAAGTTGCAGGAAGTCTTCCTTGAAAAACTCTCTCAATTCTCACTTAGCCACAATGCACTAGATGCTCATGCTTCTCACACAGATGGTTTTCTTTCCAGTAATACAAATGTTTCTTCAACTTAGCTGAATAAGTCTACTTTGAGCAAACAGAGCCTATCTCCATCTTGAAACACCTAAGTTGCAGAAAGTATTCTTTTCAAAAGCTAACTCAATTCTCACAGGGAAACAATGCACTAGATGCTCCTGCTTCTAACATAGATGGCTTTCTTTATGGAGATACATGTTTATCTTCAACCTTGCTGAGTATGCCTGTTTGAACTAAGCATAGCTTACCTCCACCTTGAAACACCCAAGTTGCAGGAAGTATTCCTTGGAAAACTAACTCAATACTCACTGGGCAACAATGAGCTAGATGCTCCTGCTTCTAACACAGATGGTTGTCTTTGGAGATATACATTTGTTTCTTTACCTTAGCTGAATAGACATATTTGGAGCAAACAGAGGCTGTCTTCACCTTGTGACACCTAAGTTGCAGGAATAGTTCCTTTCAAAAGCTAACTAGAATTCTCACTTGGAAACAATGTTCTAGATGCCAAAGCTTTTAACACAGATTGTTCTCTTTGGAGAGACAAATGTGCTTCTTCAACTTAGATGAATAGGCCTATTTGGAACAAATGACCCTTTCTCCACCTGAAAAACTATGATTGTTCTGGAAGTATTGCTTTCAAAACCTAACTCACTTCTCAATCAGCAACAATTTGCTAGATGTCGTGCATCTAACATAGATGGATTTGGTTCGAGAGATATATGTGTTCCTTCAAATTAGCTGAATAGACATATTTTTAGCAAACAGAGCCAAATCTCCACCTTGAAACACCTAAGTTGCAGGAAGTATTCCTTGAAAAACTAACTCAATTGTCACTGGGCAACCAAGCCCTAACATGCCCCTGCTTCTAACACAGATGGTTTTCTTTCAAGAGACATGTGTTCCTTCAACTTAGCTGAATAGGCTTATCTGGATTAAACAGAGGCAATCTTCACCTTGTAACACCTAAGGTGCAGAAGCATTTCGTTCAAAAACTACCTCATTCTCACATTGAAACAATGTTCTATATGTCAATGCTTGTACAACACATGGTTGTCTTTGGAGAGATACATGTGTTTCTTCAACACAACTGAATAGGCCTATTTGGAACAAAATGAGCCTTTCTCCACCTTGAAACACAAAGGTCGCAGGAAGGATTCCTTGAAAAACTAACTCAATTCTCACTGGACAACAATGCGCTAGGTGCTCTTCCTTGTGACATAGATGGTTATCTTTCGAGAGAAACTTGTGCTCCTTCAACTTAGCTGAATAGGCCCATCTGCATCAAACAGAGCCTATCTCCACTTTGAAAACTATGATTTGAGGGAATATTCCCTTGAAAAACTAACTCAATTCTCAGTAATAAACTAGGTGCTTGCTATTCCTGCTTCTGACACAGATGGTTTTATGCCGAGAGATACAGATGTTTCTTCAGTTAGGTGAATAGGCCTATTTGAAACAAAATGAGCATTTCTCCAACTTGAAAGCTGTGATTTTTCTGGCAGTATTTCTTTCAAAAACTAACTGAATTCACACTGGGCAACAATGTCCTAGATGCTCCTGCTTCTAACACAGACAGTTTTGTTTGGAGAGATACATGTGTTCCTTCCAAGAAGCAGAACAGGCCTATCTGGAGGAACAGAGCCTATCTCCGCCTTGATCCACCCAATTTGCAGGAATTATTCCTTGAAAAGCTATCTAAGTTCCCACTGGACAACAATGCGGTAGATGCTCCTGCTTCTTACACAGATGGGTTTCTTTCGAGAGATACATGTGTTCCTTCAACTTAGCAGAATAGTCCTATCTGGAGCAAAGAGAGGCTATCTTCACCTGGAAATATATGATTTGCAGGAAGTATTACTTGCAAAAAACTAACTCAATTCTCACAGGGAAACAATGTGCTAGATACGCCTGCTTCTAACACAGACAGTTTTCGTTTTAGCAATACATGTGTTTTTTCAATATAGCTGAATAAGCCTACTTGGAGCAAGCAGAGCCTATCTCCACCTTGAAACACCTAAGTCGCAGGAAGTAGTCCCTGAAAAACTAACTCAATTCTCACTGGACAACAGTGTACTAAATGCTCCTGCATCTAATTCAGATGGTTTTTTCAAGAAATACATGTGCTCCTTCAACTTATCTGAAAAGCCTCTCTGGAGAAAACAGAGACTATCTCCTTCTTGAAAACTATTATTGGCAGGAAGGATTCCTTTAATAGGTGACTCAGTTCTCCCAGCGAAACGATGCACTAGGTGCTCCTGCTTTTAAAACAAATGGTTTTCTTTTGGGTGATACCCTGTTTCTTCAACTTAGTTGAATAGGCCTATTTGATGTAAACAGAGCCTATCTGCACCTTCAAACACCTAACATGCAAGAAGTATCCTTTGAAAAACTAACTCAGTTCTCACTGGGCAAAAATGTGCTAGATGCCCAAGTTTCTAACAAAGATGGTTTTCTTTTGAGAGATATATATGTTCCTCCTACTTCTCTGAATAGTCCTATCTGGGGCAAACTGAGCCTACCTGCACCTTGAAACACCTAGGTGGAAGAATGTATTCCTTTCCAAACCTAAATTGATTCTCACAGGGAAACGTGCTAGATGCAACAGCCTCTAACATAGATGATTTTCTTCTGAGAGATACATGTGTTTCTTCAAGTCACACGAGTAGGCCTATTTGGAGAAATCAGAGCCTATCTCCACCTTGAAAACTCCAATTGGAGGAAGTATTCCTTTCAAACACTAACTCAATTCTCACAGGGAAGCAATGTGCAAGATGGTCCTGCTTCTAACATATATGGGTTTCTTTTGAGAGATACATTTCTTTCTTCAAGTCAGCTGAATACACCTATTTAGAGCCAACAGACCTTCTCCACCTTGAAACACCTAGGTTGCAGAAAGTATTCTTTCAAAAACTAACTCAGTTCTCACAGGGAAACAATGCAGTAGTTGTTCCTGCTTCTAACATGGATGATTTTCTTTATAGAGGTACATGTGTTTTCTCAACTCAGATGAGTAGGCCCATCTGGGACAAAATGAGCCTTTCTCCACCGTGAAAACTATTATTTGCAGGAAGTATTCGTTTCAAGAGCTAACTCAATTCTTACAGGGAAATATAGTGCTATATGCTGCAGCATCTAACATAGATGGTTTTCTTTTGAGGGATATAATGTTTCTTCAACACAGCACAATGAGTGTATTTGGAGAAAACTGAGCCTATTTACACCAAGAAAACTATGAATTGCTGGTAGTATTCCTTTCAAAAACTAACTGAAATCTCCCATGGAAACAGTGTGCTAGGTATATGCAGCTTCAAACACAGATTTTTCTCTTTTTAGAGATACATATTTTTCTTCAACTCAACTCAATATCTCTACCTGGAATACCTAAGTTACAGGCTGTATTCCTTACAAAAACTAACTCAGTTGTCACAGGGAAACAATATGCTAGATGCTCCTGCTTCTAACACAGATGGGTTCCTTTTGAACGATATATGTGTTTCTTCAACTTGGTTGCATAGACCTTTTTGGACCAAAATGAGCCTTTCTCCACCTTGAAAACTCTGAATTGCTAAATGATTACTTTCTAAAACTAACTCAACTCTCTATGGAAAACAATAAGCTACGTGCTGCAACGTCTAACGTAGATGCTTTTCTTTGGAGAGATACAAGTGTTCTACCAAGCTGAATAGGCCTATTTGAAGCAAACAGAGCTTATCTCCACCTTGAAACACTTAAGTTGCAGGAAGCATTCCTTTCAAAAACTAAATAAATTCTCACTGGGCAACAATGAACTAGATGTTCCTGCTTCTAACACAGGTGGTTTTCTTTTGAGAAATACATGTGTTCCTTCAACTTAACCGAATAGGGCTATGTGGAGTAAACCGAGCCTATCTCCACCTTGTTAAACCTACTTTGCTGGATGTATTCTTTGAAAAACTAACTGAATTCTCAATGGGCAACAATGCGCCAGATGCTCCTGATTCTAACAAAATGCTTTTCTTTCAAGAGAAACATGTGTTCCTTCAACTTAGCTGAATATGCCTATCTGTAGCAAACAGAGGCTATCCTCACTTTGTAACACCTAAGTTGCAGGACATATTCCTTTCAAAAAGCTAACTCGATTCTCACCAGGAAAAAATGTGCTAGATGCGGAACCCTGCAACATAGATAGTTTTTTCTAGAGAGATATATGTGTTTCTTTAACTCAGCTGAATCGGCCATTTTGAAATTAATGAGCCTTTTTTCACCTTGGAAACTATGATTTATAGGAAGTTTTCTTTTCAAAAACTAACTGAAGCTCACAGGAAAACAATGTGCTGGATGCTCATGCATCTAACAAGATGATTTTCTTACAAGAGATATATGTTTTTATTCCACCTAGCTGAAAAGGCCTATTTGGAGCAAACAGAGCCTAACTCCAACTTGAAAGACCTAAGTTGCAGGAAGTCTTCCTTGAAAAACTCTCTCAATTCTCACTTAGCCACAATGCACTAGATGCTCATGCTTCTCACACAGATGGTTTTCTTTCCAGTAATACAAATGTTTCTTCAACTTAGCTGAATAAGTCTACTTTGAGCAAACAGAGCCTATCTCCATCTTGAAACACCTAAGTTGCAGAAAGTATTCTTTTCAAAAGCTAACTCAATTCTCACAGGGAAACAATGCACTAGATGCTCCTGCTTCTAACATAGATGGCTTTCTTTATGGAGATACATGTTTATCTTCAACCTTGCTGAGTATGCCTGTTTGAACTAAGCATAGCTTACCTCCACCTTGAAACACCCAAGTTGCAGGAAGTATTCCTTGGAAAACTAACTCAATACTCACTGGGCAACAATGAGCTAGATGCTCCTGCTTCTAACACAGATGGTTGTCTTTGGAGATATACATTTGTTTCTTTACCTTAGCTGAATAGACATATTTGGAGCAAACAGAGGCTGTCTTCACCTTGTGACACCTAAGTTGCAGGAATAGTTCCTTTCAAAAGCTAACTAGAATTCTCACTTGGAAACAATGTTCTAGATGCCAAAGCTTTTAACACAGATTGTTCTCTTTGGAGAGACAAATGTGCTTCTTCAACTTAGATGAATAGGCCTATTTGGAACAAATGACCCTTTCTCCACCTGAAAAACTATGATTGTTCTGGAAGTATTTCTTTCAAAACCTAACTCACTTCTCAATCAGCAACAATTTGCTAGATGTCGTGCATCTAACATAGATGGATTTGGTTCGAGAGATATATGTGTTCCTTCAAATTAGCTGAATAGACATATTTTTAGCAAACAGAGCCAAATCTCCACCTTGAAACACCTAAGTTGCAGGAAGTATTCCTTGAAAAACTAACTCAATTGTCACTGGGCAACCAAGCCCTAACATGCCCCTGCTTCTAACACAGATGGTTTTCTTTCAAGAGACATGTGTTCCTTCAACTTAGCTGAATAGGCTTATCTGGATTAAACAGAGGCAATCTTCACCTAGTAACACCTAAGGTGCAGAAGCATTTCGTTCAAAAACTACCTCATTCTCACATTGAAACAATGTTCTACATGTCAATGCTTGTACAACACATGGTTGTCTTTGGAGAGATACATGTGTTTCTTCAATACAACTGAATAGGCCTATTTGGAACAAAATGAGCCTTTCTCCACCTTGAAACACAAAGGTCGCAGGAAGGATTCCTTGAAAAACTAACTCAATTCTCACTGGACAACAATGCGCTAGGTGCTCTTCCTTGTGACATAGATGGTTATCTTTCGAGAGAAACTTGTGCTCCTTCAACTTAGCTGAATAGGCCCATCTGCATCAAACAGAGCCTATCTCCACTTTGAAAACTATGATTTGAGGGAATATTCCCTTGAAAAACTAACTCAATTCTCAGTAATAAACTAGGTGCTTGCTATTCCTGCTTCTGACACAGATGGTTTTATGCCGAGAGATACAGATGTTTCTTCAGTTAGGTGAATAGGCCTATTTGAAACAAAATGAGCATTTCTCCAACTTGAAAGCTGTGATTTTTCTGGCAGTATTTCTTTCAAAAACTAACTGAATTCACACTGGGCAACAATGTCCTAGATGCTCCTGCTTCTAACACAGACAGTTTTGTTTGGAGAGATACATGTGTTCCTTCCAAGAAGCAGAACAGGCCTATCTGGAGGAACAGAGCCTATCTCCGCCTTGATCCACCCAATTTGCAGGAATTATTCCATGAAAAGCTATCTAAGTTCCCACTGGACAACAATGCGGTAGATGCTCCTGCTTCTTACACAGATGGGTTTCATTCGAGAGATACATGTGTTCCTTCAACTTAGCAGAATAGTCCTATCTGGAGCAAAGAGAGGCTATCTTCACCTGGAAATGTATGATTTGCAGGAAGTATTACTTGCAAAAAACTAACTCAATTCTCACAGGGAAACAATGTGCTAGATACGCCTGCTTCTAACACAGACAGTTTTCGTTTTAGCAATACATGTGTTTTTTCAATATAGCTGAATAAGCCTACTTGGAGCAAGCAGAGCCTATCTCCACCTTGAAACACCTAAGTCGCAGGAAGTAGTCCCTGAAAAACTAACTCAATTCTCACTGGACAACAGTGTACTAAATGCTCCTGCATCTAATTCAGATGGTTTTTTCAAGAAATACATGTGCTCCTTCAACTTATCTGAAAAGCCTCTCTGGAGAAAACAGAGACTATCTCCTTCTTGAAAACTATTATTGGCAGGAAGGATTCCTTTAATAGGTGACTCACTTCTCCCAGCGAAACGATGCACTAGGTGCTCCTGCTTTTAAAACAAATGGTTTTCTTTTGGGTGATACCCTGTTTCTTCAACTTAGTTGAATAGGCCTATTTGATGTAAACAGAGCCTATCTGCACCTTCAAACACCTAACATGCAAGAAGTATCCTTTGAAAAACTAACTCAGTTCTCACTGGGCAAAAATGTGCTAGATGCCCAAGTTTCTAACAAAGATGGTTTTCTTTTGAGAGATATATATGTTCCTCCTACTTCTCTGAATAGTCCTATCTGGGGCAAACTGAGCCTACCTGCACCTTGAAACACCTAGGTGGAAGAATGTATTCCTTTCCAAACCTAAATTGATTCTCACAGGGAAACGTGCTAGATGCAACAGCCTCTAACATAGATGATTTTCTTCTGAGAGATACATGTGTTTCTTCAAGTCACATGAGTAGGCCTATTTGGAGAAATCAGAGCCTATCTCCACCTTGAAAACTCCAATTGGAGGAAGTATTCTTTCAAACACTAACTCAATTCTCACAGGGAAGCAATGTGCAAGATGGTCCTGCTTCTAACATATATGGGTTTCTTTTGAGAGATACATTTCTTTCTTCAAGTCAGCTGAATACACCTATTTAGAGCCAACAGACCTTCTCCACCTTGAAACACCTAGGTTGCAGAAAGTATTCTTTCAAAAACTAACTCAATTCTCACAGGGAAACAATGCAGTAGTTGTTCCTGCTTCTAACATGGATGATTTTCTTTATAGAGGTACATGTGTTTTCTCAACTCAGATGAGTAGGCCCATCTGGGACAAAATGAGCCTTTCTCCACCGTGAAAACTATTATTTGCAGGAAGTATTCGTTTCAAGAGCTAACTCAATTCTTACAGGGAAATATAGTGCTATATGCTGCAGCATCTAACATAGATGGTTTTCTTTTGAGGGATATAATGTTTCTTCAACACAGCACAATGAGTGTATTTGGAGAAAACTGAGCCTATTTACACCAAGAAAACTATGAATTGCTGGTAGTATTCCTTTCAAAAACTAACTGAAATCTCCCATGGAAACAGTGTGCTAGGTATATGCAGCTTCAAACACAGATTTTTCTCTTTTTAGAGATACATATTTTTCTTCAACTCAACTCAATATCTCTACCTGGAATACCTAAGTTACAGGCTGTATTCCTTACAAAAACTAACTCAGTTGTCACAGGGAAACAATATGCTAGATGCTCCTGCTTCTAACACAGATGGGTTCCTTTTGAACGATATATGTGTTTCTTCAACTTGGTTGCATAGACCTTTTTGGACCAAAATGAGCCTTTCTCCACCTTGAAAACTCTGAATTGCTAAATGATTACTTTCTAAAACTAACTCAACTCTCTATGGAAAACAATAAGCTACGTGCTGCAACGTCTAACGTAGATGCTTTTCTTTGGAGAGATACAAGTGTTCTACCAAGCTGAATAGGCCTATTTGAAGCAAACAGAGCTTATCTCCACCTTGAAACACCTAAGTTGCAGGAAGCATTCCTTTCAAAAACTAAATAAATTCTCACTGGGCAACAATGAACTAGATGTTCCTGCTTCTAACACAGGTGGTTTTCTTTTGAGAAATACATGTGTTCCTTCAACTTAACCGAATAGGGCTATGTGGAGTAAACCGAGCCTATCTCCACCTTGTTAAACCTACTTTGCTGGATGTATTCTTTGAAAAACTAACTGAATTCTCAATGGGCAACAATGCGCCAGATGCTCCTGATTCTAACAAAATGCTTTTCTTTCAAGAGAAACATGTGTTCCTTCAACTTAGCTGAATATGCCTATCTGTAGCAAACAGAGGCTATCCTCACTTTGTAACACCTAAGTTGCAGGACATATTCCTTTCAAAAAGCTAACTCGATTCTCACCAGGAAAAAATGTGCTAGATGCGGAACCCTGCAACATAGATAGTTTTTTCTAGAGAGATATATGTGTTTCTTTAACTCAGCTGAATCGGCCATTTTGAAATTAATGAGCCTTTTTTCACCTTGGAAACTATGATTTATAGGAAGTTTTCTTTTCAAAAACTAACTGAAGCTCACAGGAAAACAATGTGCTGGATGCTCATGCATCTAACAAGATGATTTTCTTACAAGAGATATATGTTTTTATTCCACCTAGCTGAAAAGGCCTATTTGGAGCAAACAGAGCCTAACTCCAACTTGAAAGACCTAAGTTGCAGGAAGTCTTCCTTGAAAAACTCTCTCAATTCTCACTTAGCCACAATGCACTAGATGCTCATGCTTCTCACACAGATGGTTTTCTTTCCAGTAATACAAATGTTTCTTCAACTTAGCTGAATAAGTCTACTTTGAGCAAACAGAGCCTATCTCCATCTTGAAACACCTAAGTTGCAGAAAGTATTCTTTTCAAAAACTAACTCAATTCTCACAGGGAAACAATGCACTAGATGCTCCTGCTTCTAACATAGATGGCTTTCTTTATGGAGATACATGTTTATCTTCAACCTTGCTGAGTATGCCTGTTTGAACTAAGCATAGCTTACCTCCACCTTGAAACACCCAAGTTGCAGGAAGTATTCCTTGGAAAACTAACTCAATACTCACTGGGCAACAATGAGCTAGATGCTCCTGCTTCTAACACAGATGGTTGTCTTTGGAGATATACATTTGTTTCTTTACCTTAGCTGAATAGACATATTTGGAGCAAACAGAGGCTGTCTTCACCTTGTGACACCTAAGTTGCAGGAATAGTTCCTTTCAAAAGCTAACTAGAATTCTCACTTGGAAACAATGTTCTAGATGCCAAAGCTTTTAACACAGATTGTTCTCTTTGGAGAGACAAATGTGCTTCTTCAACTTAGATGAATAGGCCTATTTGGAACAAATGACCCTTTCTCCACCTGAAAAACTATGATTGTTCTGGAAGTATTTCTTTCAAAACCTAACTCACTTCTCAATCAGCAACAATTTGCTAGATGTCGTGCATCTAACATAGATGGATTTGGTTCGAGAGATATATGTGTTCCTTCAAATTAGCTGAATAGACATATTTTTAGCAAACAGAGCCAAATCTCCACCTTGAAACACCTAAGTTGCAGGAAGTATTCCTTGAAAAACTAACTCAATTGTCACTGGGCAACCAAGCCCTAACATGCCCCTGCTTCTAACACAGATGGTTTTCTTTCAAGAGACATGTGTTCCTTCAACTTAGCTGAATAGGCTTATCTGGATTAAACAGAGGCAATCTTCACCTTGTAACACCTAAGGTGCAGAAGCATTTCGTTCAAAAACTACCTCATTCTCACATTGAAACAATGTTCTATATGTCAATGCTTGTACAACACATGGTTGTCTTTGGAGAGATACATGTGTTTCTTCAACACAACTGAATAGGCCTATTTGGAACAAAATGAGCCTTTCTCCACCTTGAAACACAAAGGTCGCAGGAAGGATTCCTTGAAAAACTAACTCAATTCTCACTGGACAACAATGCGCTAGGTGCTCTTCCTTGTGACATAGATGGTTATCTTTCGAGAGAAACTTGTGCTCCTTCAACTTAGCTGAATAGGCCCATCTGCATCAAACAGAGCCTATCTCCACTTTGAAAACTATGATTTGAGGGAATATTCCCTTGAAAAACTAACTCAATTCTCAGTAATAAACTAGGTGCTTGCTATTCCTGCTTCTGACACAGATGGTTTTATGCCGAGAGATACAGATGTTTCTTCAGTTAGGTGAATAGGCCTATTTGAAACAAAATGAGCATTTCTCCAACTTGAAAGCTGTGATTTTTCTGGCAGTATTTCTTTCAAAAACTAACTGAATTCACACTGGGCAACAATGTCCTAGATGCTCCTGCTTCTAACACAGACAGTTTTGTTTGGAGAGATACATGTGTTCCTTCCAAGAAGCAGAACAGGCCTATCTGGAGGAACAGAGCCTATCTCCGCCTTGATCCACCCAATTTGCAGGAATTATTCCTTGAAAAGCTATCTAAGTTCCCACTGGACAACAATGCGGTAGATGCTCCTGCTTCTTACACAGATGGGTTTCTTTCGAGAGATACATGTGTTCCTTCAACTTAGCAGAATAGTCCTATCTGGAGCAAAGAGAGGCTATCTTCACCTGGAAATATATGATTTGCAGGAAGTATTACTTGCAAAAAACTAACTCAATTCTCACAGGGAAACAATGTGCTAGATACGCCTGCTTCTAACACAGACAGTTTTCGTTTTAGCAATACATGTGTTTTTTCAATATAGCTGAATAAGCCTACTTGGAGCAAGCAGAGCCTATCTCCACCTTGAAACACCTAAGTCGCAGGAAGTAGTCCCTGAAAAACTAACTCAATTCTCACTGGACAACAGTGTACTAAATGCTCCTGCATCTAATTCAGATGGTTTTTTCAAGAAATACATGTGCTCCTTCAACTTATCTGAAAAGCCTCTCTGGAGAAAACAGAGACTATCTCCTTCTTGAAAACTATTATTGGCAGGAAGGATTCCTTTAATAGGTGACTCACTTCTCCCAGCGAAACGATGCACTAGGTGCTCCTGCTTTTAAAACAAATGGTTTTCTTTTGGGTGATACCCTGTTTCTTCAACTTAGTTGAATAGGCCTATTTGATGTAAACAGAGCCTATCTGCACCTTCAAACACCTAACATGCAAGAATTATCCTTTGAAAAACTAACTCAGTTCTCACTGGGCAAAAATGTGCTAGATGCCCAAGTTTCTAACAAAGATGGTTTTCTTTTGAGAGATATATATGTTCCTCCTACTTCTCTGAATAGTCCTATCTGGGGCAAACTGAGCCTACCTGCACCTTGAAACACCTAGGTGGAAGAATGTATTCCTTTCCAAACCTAAATTGATTCTCACAGGGAAACGTGCTAGATGCAACAGCCTCTAACATAGATGATTTTCTTCTGAGAGATACATGTGTTTCTTCAAGTCACACGAGTAGGCCTATTTGGAGAAATCAGAGCCTATCTCCACCTTGAAAACTCCAATTGGAGGAAGTATTCCTTTCAAACACTAACTCAATTCTCACAGGGAAGCAATGTGCAAGATGGTCCTGCTTCTAACATATATGGGTTTCTTTTGAGAGATACATTTCTTTCTTCAAGTCAGCTGAATACACCTATTTAGAGCCAACAGACCTTCTCCACCTTGAAACACCTAGGTTGCAGAAAGTATTCTTTCAAAAACTAACTCAGTTCTCACAGGGAAACAATGCAGTAGTTGTTCCTGCTTCTAACATGGATGATTTTCTTTATAGAGGTACATGTGTTTTCTCAACTCAGATGAGTAGGCCCATCTGGGACAAAATGAGCCTTTCTCCACCGTGAAAACTATTATTTGCAGGAAGTATTCGTTTCAAGAGCTAACTCAATTCTTACAGGGAAATATAGTGCTATATGCTGCAGCATCTAACATAGATGGTTTTCTTTTGAGGGATATAATGTTTCTTCAACACAGCACAATGAGTGTATTTGGAGAAAACTGAGCCTATTTACACCAAGAAAACTATGAATTGCTGGTAGTATTCCTTTCAAAAACTAACTGAAATCTCCCATGGAAACAGTGTGCTAGGTATATGCAGCTTCAAACACAGATTTTTCTCTTTTTAGAGATACATATTTTTCTTCAACTCAACTCAATATCTCTACCTGGAATACCTAAGTTACGGGCTGTATTCCTTACAAAAACTAACTCAGTTGTCACAGGGAAACAATATGCTAGATGCTCCTGCTTCTAACACAGATGGGTTCCTTTTGAACGATATATGTGTTTCTTCAACTTGGTTGCATAGACCTTTTTGGACCAAAATGAGCCTTTCTCCACCTTGAAAACTCTGAATTGCTAAATGATTACTTTCTAAAACTAACTCAACTCTCTATGGAAAACAATAAGCTACGTGCTGCAACGTCTAACGTAGATGCTTTTCTTTGGAGAGATACAAGTGTTCTACCAAGCTGAATAGGCCTATTTGAAGCAAACAGAGCTTATCTCCACCTTGAAACACCTAAGTTGCAGGAAACATTCCTTTCAAAAACTAAATAAATTCTCACTGGGCAACAATGAACTAGATGTTCCTGCTTCTAACACAGGTGGTTTTCTTTTGAGAAATACATGTGTTCCTTCAACTTAACCGAATAGGGCTATGTGGAGTAAACCGAGCCTATCTCCACCTTGTTAAACCTACTTTGCTGGATGTATTCTTTGAAAAACTAACTGAATTCTCAATGGGCAACAATGCGCCAGATGCTCCTGATTCTAACAAAATGCTTTTCTTTCAAGAGAAACATGTGTTCCTTCAACTTAGCTGAATATGCCTATCTGTAGCAAACAGAGGCTATCCTCACTTTGTAACACCTAAGTTGCAGGACATATTCCTTTCAAAAAGCTAACTCGATTCTCACCAGGAAAAAATGTGCTAGATGCGGAACCCTGCAACATAGATAGTTTTTTCTAGAGAGATATATGTGTTTCTTTAACTCAGCTGAATCGGCCATTTTGAAATTAATGAGCCTTTTTTCACCTTGGAAACTATGATTTATAGGAAGTTTTCTTTTCAAAAACTAACTGAAGCTCACAGGAAAACAATGTGCTGGATGCTCATGCATCTAACAAGATGATTTTCTTACAAGAGATATATGTTTTTATTCCACCTAGCTGAAAAGGCCTATTTGGAGCAAACAGAGCCTAACTCCAACTTGAAAGACCTAAGTTGCAGGAAGTCTTCCTTGAAAAACTCTCTCAATTCTCACTTAGCCACAATGCACTAGATGCTCATGCTTCTCACACAGATGGTTTTCTTTCCAGTAATACAAATGTTTCTTCAACTTAGCTGAATAAGTCTACTTTGAGCAAACAGAGCCTATCTCCATCTTGAAACACCTAAGTTGCAGAAAGTATTCTTTTCAAAAGCTAACTCAATTCTCACAGGGAAACAATGCACTAGATGCTCCTGCTTCTAACATAGATGGCTTTCTTTATGGAGATACATGTTTATCTTCAACCTTGCTGAGTATGCCTGTTTGAACTAAGCATAGCTTACCTCCACCTTGAAACACCCAAGTTGCAGGAAGTATTCCTTGGAAAACTAACTCAATACTCACTGGGCAACAATGAGCTAGATGCTCCTGCTTCTAACACAGATGGTTGTCTTTGGAGATATACATTTGTTTCTTTACCTTAGCTGAATAGACATATTTGGAGCAAACAGAGGCTGTCTTCACCTTGTGACACCTAAGTTGCAGGAATAGTTCCTTTCAAAAGCTAACTAGAATTCTCACTTGGAAACAATGTTCTAGATGCCAAAGCTTTTAACACAGATTGTTCTCTTTGGAGAGACAAATGTGCTTCTTCAACTTAGATGAATAGGCCTATTTGGAACAAATGACCCTTTCTCCACCTGAAAAACTATGATTGTTCTGGAAGTATTTCTTTCAAAACCTAACTCACTTCTCAATCAGCAACAATTTGCTAGATGTCGTGCATCTAACATAGATGGATTTGGTTCGAGAGATATATGTGTTCCTTCAAATTAGCTGAATAGACATATTTTTAGCAAACAGAGCCAAATCTCCACCTTGAAACACCTAAGTTGCAGGAAGTATTCCTTGAAAAACTAACTCAATTGTCACTGGGCAACCAAGCCCTAACATGCCCCTGCTTCTAACACAGATGGTTTTCTTTCAAGAGACATGTGTTCCTTCAACTTAGCTGAATAGGCTTATCTGGATTAAACAGAGGCAATCTTCACCTTGTAACACCTAAGGTGCAGAAGCATTTCGTTCAAAAACTACCTCATTCTCACATTGAAACAATGTTCTATATGTCAATGCTTGTACAACACATGGTTGTCTTTGGAGAGATACATGTGTTTCTTCAATACAACTGAATAGGCCTATTTGGAACAAAATGAGCCTTTCTCCACCTTGAAACACAAAGGTCGCAGGAAGGATTCCTTGAAAAACTAACTCAATTCTCACTGGACAACAATGCGCTAGGTGCTCTTCCTTGTGACATAGATGGTTATCTTTCGAGAGAAACTTGTGCTCCTTCAACTTAGCTGAATAGGCCCATCTGCATCAAACAGAGCCTATCTCCACTTTGAAAACTATGATTTGAGGGAATATTCCCTTGAAAAACTAACTCAATTCTCAGTAATAAACTAGGTGCTTGCTATTCCTGCTTCTGACACAGATGGTTTTATGCCGAGAGATACAGATGTTTCTTCAGTTAGGTGAATAGGCCTATTTGAAACAAAATGAGCATTTCTCCAACTTGAAAGCTGTGATTTTTCTGGCAGTATTTCTTTCAAAAACTAACTGAATTCACACTGGGCAACAATGTCCTAGATGCTCCTGCTTCTAACACAGACAGTTTTGTTTGGAGAGATACATGTGTTCCTTCCAAGAAGCAGAACAGGCCTATCTGGAGGAACAGAGCCTATCTCCGCCTTGATCCACCCAATTTGCAGGAATTATTCCTTGAAAAGCTATCTAAGTTCCCACTGGACAACAATGCGGTAGATGCTCCTGCTTCTTACACAGATGGGTTTCTTTCGAGAGATACATGTGTTCCTTCAACTTAGCAGAATAGTCCTATCTGGAGCAAAGAGAGGCTATCTTCACCTGGAAATATATGATTTGCAGGAAGTATTACTTGCAAAAAACTAACTCAATTCTCACAGGGAAACAATGTGCTAGATACGCCTGCTTCTAACACAGACAGTTTTCGTTTTAGCAATACATGTGTTTTTTCAATATAGCTGAATAAGCCTACTTGGAGCAAGCAGAGCCTATCTCCACCTTGAAACACCTAAGTCGCAGGAAGTAGTCCCTGAAAAACTAACTCAATTCTCACTGGACAACAGTGTACTAAATGCTCCTGCATCTAATTCAGATGGTTTTTTCAAGAAATACATGTGCTCCTTCAACTTATCTGAAAAGCCTCTCTGGAGAAAACAGAGACTATCTCCTTCTTGAAAACTATTATTGGCAGGAAGGATTCCTTTAATAGGTGACTCAGTTCTCCCAGCGAAACGATGCACTAGGTGCTCCTGCTTTTAAAACAAATGGTTTTCTTTTGGGTGATACCCTGTTTCTTCAACTTAGTTGAATAGGCCTATTTGATGTAAACAGAGCCTATCTGCACCTTCAAACACCTAACATGCAAGAAGTATCCTTTGAAAAACTAACTCAGTTCTCACTGGGCAAAAATGTGCTAGATGCCCAAGTTTCTAACAAAGATGGTTTTCTTTTGAGAGATATATATGTTCCTCCTACTTCTCTGAATAGTCCTATCTGGGGCAAACTGAGCCTACCTGCACCTTGAAACACCTAGGTGGAAGAATGTATTCCTTTCCAAACCTAAATTGATTCTCACAGGGAAACGTGCTAGATGCAACAGCCTCTAACATAGATGATTTTCTTCTGAGAGATACATGTGTTTCTTCAAGTCACACGAGTAGGCCTATTTGGAGAAATCAGAGCCTATCTCCACCTTGAAAACTCCAATTGGAGGAAGTATTCCTTTCAAACACTAACTCAATTCTCACAGGGAAGCAATGTGCAAGATGGTCCTGCTTCTAACATATATGGGTTTCTTTTGAGAGATACATTTCTTTCTTCAAGTCAGCTGAATACACCTATTTAGAGCCAACAGACCTTCTCCACCTTGAAACACCTAGGTTGCAGAAAGTATTCTTTCAAAAACTAACTCAGTTCTCACAGGGAAACAATGCAGTAGTTGTTCCTGCTTCTAACATGGATGATTTTCTTTATAGAGGTACATGTGTTTTCTCAACTCAGATGAGTAGGCCCATCTGGGACAAAATGAGCCTTTCTCCACCGTGAAAACTATTATTTGCAGGAAGTATTCGTTTCAAGAGCTAACTCAATTCTTACAGGGAAATATAGTGCTATATGCTGCAGCATCTAACATAGATGGTTTTCTTTTGAGGGATATAATGTTTCTTCAACACAGCACAATGAGTGTATTTGGAGAAAACTGAGCCTATTTACACCAAGAAAACTATGAATTGCTGGTAGTATTCCTTTCAAAAACTAACTGAAATCTCCCATGGAAACAGTGTGCTAGGTATATGCAGCTTCAAACACAGATTTTTCTCTTTTTAGAGATACATATTTTTCTTCAACTCAACTCAATATCTCTACCTGGAATACCTAAGTTACGGGCTGTATTCCTTACAAAAACTAACTCAGTTGTCACAGGGAAACAATATGCTAGATGCTCCTGCTTCTAACACAGATGGGTTCCTTTTGAACGATATATGTGTTTCTTCAACTTGGTTGCATAGACCTTTTTGGACCAAAATGAGCCTTTCTCCACCTTGAAAACTCTGAATTGCTAAATGATTACTTTCTAAAACTAACTCAACTCTCTATGGAAAACAATAAGCTACGTGCTGCAACGTCTAACGTAGATGCTTTTCTTTGGGGAGATACAAGTGTTCTACCAAGCTGAATAGGCCTATTTGAAGCAAACAGAGCTTATCTCCACCTTGAAACACCTAAGTTGCAGGAAACATTCCTTTCAAAAACTAAATAAATTCTCACTGGGCAACAATGAACTAGATGTTCCTGCTTCTAACACAGGTGGTTTTCTTTTGAGAAATACATGTGTTCCTTCAACTTAACCGAATAGGGCTATGTGGAGTAAACCGAGCCTATCTCCACCTTGTTAAACCTACTTTGCTGGATGTATTCTTTGAAAAACTAACTGAATTCTCAATGGGCAACAATGCGCCAGATGCTCCTGATTCTAACAAAATGCTTTTCTTTCAAGAGAAACATGTGTTCCTTCAACTTAGCTGAATATGCCTATCTGTAGCAAACAGAGGCTATCCTCACTTTGTAACACCTAAGTTGCAGGACATATTCCTTTCAAAAAGCTAACTCGATTCTCACCAGGAAAAAATGTGCTAGATGCGGAACCCTGCAACATAGATAGTTTTTTCTAGAGAGATATATGTGTTTCTTTAACTCAGCTGAATCGGCCATTTTGAAATTAATGAGCCTTTTTTCACCTTGGAAACTATGATTTATAGGAAGTTTTCTTTTCAAAAACTAACTGAAGCTCACAGGAAAACAATGTGCTGGATGCTCATGCATCTAACAAGATGATTTTCTTACAAGAGATATATGTTTTTATTCCACCTAGCTGAAAAGGCCTATTTGGAGCAAACAGAGCCTAACTCCAACTTGAAAGACCTAAGTTGCAGGAAGTCTTCCTTGAAAAACTCTCTCAATTCTCACTTAGCCACAATGCACTAGATGCTCATGCTTCTCACACAGATGGTTTTCTTTCCAGTAATACAAATGTTTCTTCAACTTAGCTGAATAAGTCTACTTTGAGCAAACAGAGCCTATCTCCATCTTGAAACACCTAAGTTGCAGAAAGTATTCTTTTCAAAAGCTAACTCAATTCTCACAGGGAAACAATGCACTAGATGCTCCTGCTTCTAACATAGATGGCTTTCTTTATGGAGATACATGTTTATCTTCAACCTTGCTGAGTATGCCTGTTTGAACTAAGCATAGCTTACCTCCACCTTGAAACACCCAAGTTGCAGGAAGTATTCCTTGGAAAACTAACTCAATACTCACTGGGCAACAATGAGCTAGATGCTCCTGCTTCTAACACAGATGGTTGTCTTTGGAGATATACATTTGTTTCTTTACCTTAGCTGAATAGACATATTTGGAGCAAACAGAGGCTGTCTTCACCTTGTGACACCTAAGTTGCAGGAATAGTTCCTTTCAAAAGCTAACTAGAATTCTCACTTGGAAACAATGTTCTAGATGCCAAAGCTTTTAACACAGATTGTTCTCTTTGGAGAGACAAATGTGCTTCTTCAACTTAGATGAATAGGCCTATTTGGAACAAATGACCCTTTCTCCACCTGAAAAACTATGATTGTTCTGGAAGTATTTCTTTCAAAACCTAACTCACTTCTCAATCAGCAACAATTTGCTAGATGTCGTGCATCTAACATAGATGGATTTGGTTCGAGAGATATATGTGTTCCTTCAAATTAGCTGAATAGACATATTTTTAGCAAACAGAACCAAATCTCCACCTTGAAACACCTAAGTTGCAGGAAGTATTCCTTGAAAAACTAACTCAATTGTCACTGGGCAACCAAGCCCTAACATGCCCCTGCTTCTAACACAGATGGTTTTCTTTCAAGAGACATGTGTTCCTTCAACTTAGCTGAATAGGCTTATCTGGATTAAACAGAGGCAATCTTCACCTTGTAACACCTAAGGTGCAGAAGCATTTCGTTCAAAAACTACCTCATTCTCACATTGAAACAATGTTCTATATGTCAATGCTTGTACAACACATGGTTGTCTTTGGAGAGATACATGTGTTTCTTCAACACAACTGAATAGGCCTATTTGGAACAAAATGAGCCTTTCTCCACCTTGAAACACAAAGGTCGCAGGAAGAATTCCTTGAAAAACTAACTCAATTCTCACTGGACAACAATGCGCTAGGTGCTCTTCCTTGTGACATAGATGGTTATCTTTCGAGAGAAACTTGTGCTCCTTCAACTTAGCTGAATAGGCCCATCTGCATCAAACAGAGCCTATCTCCACTTTGAAAACTATGATTTGAGGGAATATTCCCTTGAAAAACTAACTCAATTCTCAGTAATAAACTAGGTGCTTGCTATTCCTGCTTCTGACACAGATGGTTTTATGCCGAGAGATACAGATGTTTCTTCAGTTAGGTGAATAGGCCTATTTGAAACAAAATGAGCATTTCTCCAACTTGAAAGCTGTGATTTTTCTGGCAGTATTTCTTTCAAAAACTAACTGAATTCACACTGGGCAACAATGTCCTAGATGCTCCTGCTTCTAACACAGACAGTTTTGTTTGGAGAGATACATGTGTTCCTTCCAAGAAGCAGAACAGGCCTATCTGGAGGAACAGAGCCTATCTCCGCCTTGATCCACCCAATTTGCAGGAATTATTCCTTGAAAAGCTATCTAAGTTCCCACTGGACAACAATGCGGTAGATGCTCCTGCTTCTTACACAGATGGGTTTCTTTCGAGAGATACATGTGTTCCTTCAACTTAGCAGAATAGTCCTATCTGGAGCAAAGAGAGGCTATCTTCACCTGGAAATATATGATTTGCAGGAAGTATTACTTGCAAAAAACTAACTCAATTCTCACAGGGAAACAATGTGCTAGATACGCCTGCTTCTAACACAGACAGTTTTCGTTTTAGCAATACATGTGTTTTTTCAATATAGCTGAATAAGCCTACTTGGAGCAAGCAGAGCCTATCTCCACCTTGAAACACCTAAGTCGCAGGAAGTAGTCCCTGAAAAACTAACTCAATTCTCACTGGACAACAGTGTACTAAATGCTCCTGCATCTAATTCAGATGGTTTTTTCAAGAAATACATGTGCTCCTTCAACTTATCTGAAAAGCCTCTCTGGAGAAAACAGAGACTATCTCCTTCTTGAAAACTATTATTGGCAGGAAGGATTCCTTTAATAGGTGACTCAGTTCTCCCAGCGAAACGATGCACTAGGTGCTCCTGCTTTTAAAACAAATGGTTTTCTTTTGGGTGATACCCTGTTTCTTCAACTTAGTTGAATAGGCCTATTTGATGTAAACAGAGCCTATCTGCACCTTCAAACACCTAACATGCAAGAAGTATCCTTTGAAAAACTAACTCAGTTCTCACTGGGCAAAAATGTGCTAGATGCCCAAGTTTCTAACAAAGATGGTTTTCTTTTGAGAGATATATATGTTCCTCCTACTTCTCTGAATAGTCCTATCTGGGGCAAACTGAGCCTACCTGCACCTTGAAACACCTAGGTGGAAGAATGTATTCCTTTCCAAACCTAAATTGATTCTCACAGGGAAACGTGCTAGATGCAACAGCCTCTAACATAGATGATTTTCTTCTGAGAGATACATGTGTTTCTTCAAGTCACACGAGTAGGCCTATTTGGAGAAATCAGAGCCTATCTCCACCTTGAAAACTCCAATTGGAGGAAGTATTCCTTTCAAACACTAACTCAATTCTCACAGGGAAGCAATGTGCAAGATGGTCCTGCTTCTAACATATATGGGTTTCTTTTGAGAGATACATTTCTTTCTTCAAGTCAGCTGAATACACCTATTTAGAGCCAACAGACCTTCTCCACCTTGAAACACCTAGGTTGCAGAAAGTATTCTTTCAAAAACTAACTCAGTTCTCACAGGGAAACAATGCAGTAGTTGTTCCTGCTTCTAACATGGATGATTTTCTTTATAGAGGTACATGTGTTTTCTCAACTCAGATGAGTAGGCCCATCTGGGACAAAATGAGCCTTTCTCCACCGTGAAAACTATTATTTGCAGGAAGTATTCGTTTCAAGAGCTAACTCAATTCTTACAGGGAAATATAGTGCTATATGCTGCAGCATCTAACATAGATGGTTTTCTTTTGAGGGATATAATGTTTCTTCAACACAGCACAATGAGTGTATTTGGAGAAAACTGAGCCTATTTACACCAAGAAAACTATGAATTGCTGGTAGTATTCCTTTCAAAAACTAACTGAAATCTCCCATGGAAACAGTGTGCTAGGTATATGCAGCTTCAAACACAGATTTTTCTCTTTTTAGAGATACATATTTTTCTTCAACTCAACTCAATAACTCTACCTGGAATACCTAAGTTACGGGCTGTATTCCTTACAAAAACTAACTCAGTTGTCACAGGGAAACAATATGCTAGATGCTCCTGCTTCTAACACAGATGGGTTCCTTTTGAACGATATATGTGTTTCTTCAACTTGGTTGCATAGACCTTTTTGGACCAAAATGAGCCTTTCTCCACCTTGAAAACTCTGAATTGCTAAATGATTACTTTCTAAAACTAACTCAACTCTCTATGGAAAACAATAAGCTACGTGCTGCAACGTCTAACGTAGATGCTTTTCTTTGGAGAGATACAAGTGTTCTACCAAGCTGAATAGGCCTATTTGAAGCAAACAGAGCTTATCTCCACCTTGAAACACCTAAGTTGCAGGAAGCATTCCTTTCAAAAACTAAATAAATTCTCACTGGGCAACAATGAACTAGATGTTCCTGCTTCTAACACAGGTGGTTTTCTTTTGAGAAATACATGTGTTCCTTCAACTTAACCGAATAGGGCTATGTGGAGTAAACCGAGCCTATCTCCACCTTGTTAAACCTACTTTGCTGGATGTATTCTTTGAAAAACTAACTGAATTCTCAATGGGCAACAATGCGCCAGATGCTCCTGATTCTAACAAAATGCTTTTCTTTCAAGAGAAACATGTGTTCCTTCAACTTAGCTGAATATGCCTATCTGTAGCAAACAGAGGCTATCCTCACTTTGTAACACCTAAGTTGCAGGACATATTCCTTTCAAAAAGCTAACTCGATTCTCACCAGGAAAAAATGTGCTAGATGCGGAACCCTGCAACATAGATAGTTTTTTCTAGAGAGATATATGTGTTTCTTTAACTCAGCTGAATCGGCCATTTTGAAATTAATGAGCCTTTTTTCACCTTGGAAACTATGATTTATAGGAAGTTTTCTTTTCAAAAACTAACTGAAGCTCACAGGAAAACAATGTGCTGGATGCTCATGCATCTAACAAGATGATTTTCTTACAAGAGATATATGTTTTTATTCCACCTAGCTGAAAAGGCCTATTTGGAGCAAACACAGCCTAACTCCAACTTGAAAGACCTAAGTTGCAGGAAGTCTTCCTTGAAAAACTCTCTCAATTCTCACTTAGCCACAATGCACTAGATGCTCATGCTTCTCACACAGATGGTTTTCTTTCCAGTAATACAAATGTTTCTTCAACTTAGCTGAATAAGTCTACTTTGAGCAAACAGAGCCTATCTCCATCTTGAAACACCTAAGTTGCAGAAAGTATTCTTTTCAAAAGCTAACTCAATTCTCACAGGGAAACAATGCACTAGATGCTCCTGCTTCTAACATAGATGGCTTTCTTTATGGAGATACATGTTTATCTTCAACCTTGCTGAGTATGCCTGTTTGAACTAAGCATAGCTTACCTCCACCTTGAAACACCCAAGTTGCAGGAAGTATTCCTTGGAAAACTAACTCAATACTCACTGGGCAACAATGAGCTAGATGCTCCTGCTTCTAACACAGATGGTTGTCTTTGGAGATATACATTTGTTTCTTTACCTTAGCTGAATAGACATATTTGGAGCAAACAGAGGCTGTCTTCACCTTGTGACACCTAAGTTGCAGGAATAGTTCCTTTCAAAAGCTAACTAGAATTCTCACTTGGAAACAATGTTCTAGATGCCAAAGCTTTTAACACAGATTGTTCTCTTTGGAGAGACAAATGTGCTTCTTCAACTTAGATGAATAGGCCTATTTGGAACAAATGACCCTTTCTCCACCTGAAAAACTATGATTGTTCTGGAAGTATTTCTTTCAAAACCTAACTCACTTCTCAATCAGCAACAATTTGCTAGATGTCGTGCATCTAACATAGATGGATTTGGTTCGAGAGATATATGTGTTCCTTCAAATTAGCTGAATAGACATATTTTTAGCAAACAGAGCCAAATCTCCACCTTGAAACACCTAAGTTGCAGGAAGTATTCCTTGAAAAACTAACTCAATTGTCACTGGGCAACCAAGCCCTAACATGCCCCTGCTTCTAACACAGATGGTTTTCTTTCAAGAGACATGTGTTCCTTCAACTTAGCTGAATAGGCTTATCTGGATTAAACAGAGGCAATCTTCACCTAGTAACACCTAAGGTGCAGAAGCATTTCGTTCAAAAACTACCTCATTCTCACATTGAAACAATGTTCTACATGTCAATGCTTGTACAACACATGGTTGTCTTTGGAGAGATACATGTGTTTCTTCAATACAACTGAATAGGCCTATTTGGAACAAAATGAGCCTTTCTCCACCTTGAAACACAAAGGTCGCAGGAAGGATTCCTTGAAAAACTAACTCAATTCTCACTGGACAACAATGCGCTAGGTGCTCTTCCTTGTGACATAGATGGTTATCTTTCGAGAGAAACTTGTGCTCCTTCAACTTAGCTGAATAGGCCCATCTGCATCAAACAGAGCCTATCTCCACTTTGAAAACTATGATTTGAGGGAATATTCCCTTGAAAAACTAACTCAATTCTCAGTAATAAACTAGGTGCTTGCTATTCCTGCTTCTGACACAGATGGTTTTATGCCGAGAGATACAGATGTTTCTTCAGTTAGGTGAATAGGCCTATTTGAAACAAAATGAGCATTTCTCCAACTTGAAAGCTGTGATTTTTCTGGCAGTATTTCTTTCAAAAACTAACTGAATTCACACTGGGCAACAATGTCCTAGATGCTCCTGCTTCTAACACAGACAGTTTTGTTTGGAGAGATACATGTGTTCCTTCCAAGAAGCAGAACAGGCCTATCTGGAGGAACAGAGCCTATCTCCGCCTTGATCCACCCAATTTGCAGGAATTATTCCATGAAAAGCTATCTAAGTTCCCACTGGACAACAATGCGGTAGATGCTCCTGCTTCTTACACAGATGGGTTTCATTCGAGAGATACATGTGTTCCTTCAACTTAGCAGAATAGTCCTATCTGGAGCAAAGAGAGGCTATCTTCACCTGGAAATGTATGATTTGCAGGAAGTATTACTTGCAAAAAACTAACTCAATTCTCACAGGGAAACAATGTGCTAGATACGCCTGCTTCTAACACAGACAGTTTTCGTTTTAGCAATACATGTGTTTTTTCAATATAGCTGAATAAGCCTACTTGGAGCAAGCAGAGCCTATCTCCACCTTGAAACACCTAAGTCGCAGGAAGTAGTCCCTGAAAAACTAACTCAATTCTCACTGGACAACAGTGTACTAAATGCTCCTGCATCTAATTCAGATGGTTTTTTCAAGAAATACATGTGCTCCTTCAACTTATCTGAAAAGCCTCTCTGGAGAAAACAGAGACTATCTCCTTCTTGAAAACTATTATTGGCAGGAAGGATTCCTTTAATAGGTGACTCACTTCTCCCAGCGAAACAATGCACTAGGTGCTCCTGCTTTTAAAACAAATGGTTTTCTTTTGGGTGATACCCTGTTTCTTCAACTTAGTTGAATAGGCCTATTTGATGTAAACAGAGCCTATCTGCACCTTCAAACACCTAACATGCAAGAAGTATCCTTTGAAAAACTAACTCAGTTCTCACTGGGCAAAAATGTGCTAGATGCCCAAGTTTCTAACAAAGATGGTTTTCTTTTGAGAGATATATATGTTCCTCCTACTTCTCTGAATAGTCCTATCTGGGGCAAACTGAGCCTACCTGCACCTTGAAACACCTAGGTGGAAGAATGTATTCCTTTCCAAACCTAAATTGATTCTCACAGGGAAACGTGCTAGATGCAACAGCCTCTAACATAGATGATTTTCTTCTGAGAGATACATGTGTTTCTTCAAGTCACACGAGTAGGCCTATTTGGAGAAATCAGAGCCTATCTCCACCTTGAAAACTCCAATTGGAGGAAGTATTCCTTTCAAACACTAACTCAATTCTCACAGGGAAGCAATGTGCAAGATGGTCCTGCTTCTAACATATATGGGTTTCTTTTGAGAGATACATTTCTTTCTTCAAGTCAGCTGAATACACCTATTTAGAGCCAACAGACCTTCTCCACCTTGAAACACCTAGGTTGCAGAAAGTATTCTTTCAAAAACTAACTCAATTCTCACAGGGAAACAATGCAGTAGTTGTTCCTGCTTCTAACATGGATGATTTTCTTTATAGAGGTACATGTGTTTTCTCAACTCAGATGAGTAGGCCCATCTGGGACAAAATGAGCCTTTCTCCACCGTGAAAACTATTATTTGCAGGAAGTATTCGTTTCAAGAGCTAACTCAATTCTTACAGGGAAATATAGTGCTATATGCTGCAGCATCTAACATAGATGGTTTTCTTTTGAGGGATATAATGTTTCTTCAACACAGCACAATGAGTGTATTTGGAGAAAACTGAGCCTATTTACACCAAGAAAACTATGAATTGCTGGTAGTATTCCTTTCAAAAACTAACTGAAATCTCCCATGGAAACAGTGTGCTAGGTATATGCAGCTTCAAACACAGATTTTTCTCTTTTTAGAGATACATATTTTTCTTCAACTCAACTCAATATCTCTACCTGGAATACCTAAGTTACAGGCTGTATTCCTTACAAAAACTAACTCAGTTGTCACAGGGAAACAATATGCTAGATGCTCCTGCTTCTAACACAGATGGGTTCCTTTTGAACGATATATGTGTTTCTTCAACTTGGTTGCATAGACCTTTTTGGACCAAAATGAGCCTTTCTCCACCTTGAAAACTCTGAATTGCTAAATGATTACTTTCTAAAACTAACTCAACTCTCTATGGAAAACAATAAGCTACGTGCTGCAACGTCTAACGTAGATGCTTTTCTTTGGAGAGATACAAGTGTTCTACCAAGCTGAATAGGCCTATTTGAAGCAAACAGAGCTTATCTCCACCTTGAAACACCTAAGTTGCAGGAAGCATTCCTTTCAAAAACTAAATAAATTCTCACTGGGCAACAATGAACTAGATGTTCCTGCTTCTAACACAGGTGGTTTTCTTTTGAGAAATACATGTGTTCCTTCAACTTAACCGAATAGGGCTATGTGGAGTAAACCGAGCCTATCTCCACCTTGTTAAACCTACTTTGCTGGATGTATTCTTTGAAAAACTAACTGAATTCTCAATGGGCAACAATGCGCCAGATGCTCCTGATTCTAACAAAATGCTTTTCTTTCAAGAGAAACATGTGTTCCTTCAACTTAGCTGAATATGCCTATCTGTAGCAAACAGAGGCTATCCTCACTTTGTAACACCTAAGTTGCAGGACATATTCCTTTCAAAAAGCTAACTCGATTCTCACCAGGAAAAAATGTGCTAGATGCGGAACCCTGCAACATAGATAGTTTTTTCTAGAGAGATATATGTGTTTCTTTAACTCAGCTGAATCGGCCATTTTGAAATTAATGAGCCTTTTTTCACCTTGGAAACTATGATTTATAGGAAGTTTTCTTTTCAAAAACTAACTGAAGCTCACAGGAAAACAATGTGCTGGATGCTCATGCATCTAACAAGATGATTTTCTTACAAGAGATATATGTTTTTATTCCACCTAGCTGAAAAGGCCTATTTGGAGCAAACAGAGCCTAACTCCAACTTGAAAGACCTAAGTTGCAGGAAGTCTTCCTTGAAAAACTCTCTCAATTCTCACTTAGCCACAATGCACTAGATGCTCATGCTTCTCACACAGATGGTTTTCTTTCCAGTAATACAAATGTTTCTTCAACTTAGCTGAATAAGTCTACTTTGAGCAAACAGAGCCTATCTCCATCTTGAAACACCTAAGTTGCAGAAAGTATTCTTTTCAAAAACTAACTCAATTCTCACAGGGAAACAATGCACTAGATGCTCCTGCTTCTAACATAGATGGCTTTCTTTATGGAGATACATGTTTATCTTCAACCTTGCTGAGTATGCCTGTTTGAACTAAGCATAGCTTACCTCCACCTTGAAACACCCAAGTTGCAGGAAGTATTCCTTGGAAAACTAACTCAATACTCACTGGGCAACAATGAGCTAGATGCTCCTGCTTCTAACACAGATGGTTGTCTTTGGAGATATACATTTGTTTCTTTACCTTAGCTGAATAGACATATTTGGAGCAAACAGAGGCTGTCTTCACCTTGTGACACCTAAGTTGCAGGAATAGTTCCTTTCAAAAGCTAACTAGAATTCTCACTTGGAAACAATGTTCTAGATGCCAAAGCTTTTAACACAGATTGTTCTCTTTGGAGAGACAAATGTGCTTCTTCAACTTAGATGAATAGGCCTATTTGGAACAAATGACCCTTTCTCCACCTGAAAAACTATGATTGTTCTGGAAGTATTTCTTTCAAAACCTAACTCACTTCTCAATCAGCAACAATTTGCTAGATGTCGTGCATCTAACATAGATGGATTTGGTTCGAGAGATATATGTGTTCCTTCAAATTAGCTGAATAGACATATTTTTAGCAAACAGAACCAAATCTCCACCTTGAAACACCTAAGTTGCAGGAAGTATTCCTTGAAAAACTAACTCAATTGTCACTGGGCAACCAAGCCCTAACATGCCCCTGCTTCTAACACAGATGGTTTTCTTTCAAGAGACATGTGTTCCTTCAACTTAGCTGAATAGGCTTATCTGGATTAAACAGAGGCAATCTTCACCTTGTAACACCTAAGGTGCAGAAGCATTTCGTTCAAAAACTACCTCATTCTCACATTGAAACAATGTTCTATATGTCAATGCTTGTACAACACATGGTTGTCTTTGGAGAGATACATGTGTTTCTTCAATACAACTGAATAGGCCTATTTGGAACAAAATGAGCCTTTCTCCACCTTGAAACACAAAGGTCGCAGGAAGAATTCCTTGAAAAACTAACTCAATTCTCACTGGACAACAATGCGCTAGGTGCTCTTCCTTGTGACATAGATGGTTATCTTTCGAGAGAAACTTGTGCTCCTTCAACTTAGCTGAATAGGCCCATCTGCATCAAACAGAGCCTATCTCCACTTTGAAAACTATGATTTGAGGGAATATTCCCTTGAAAAACTAACTCAATTCTCAGTAATAAACTAGGTGCTTGCTATTCCTGCTTCTGACACAGATGGTTTTATGCCGAGAGATACAGATGTTTCTTCAGTTAGGTGAATAGGCCTATTTGAAACAAAATGAGCATTTCTCCAACTTGAAAGCTGTGATTTTTCTGGCAGTATTTCTTTCAAAAACTAACTGAATTCACACTGGGCAACAATGTCCTAGATGCTCCTGCTTCTAACACAGACAGTTTTGTTTGGAGAGATACATGTGTTCCTTCCAAGAAGCAGAACAGGCCTATCTGGAGGAACAGAGCCTATCTCCGCCTTGATCCACCCAATTTGCAGGAATTATTCCTTGAAAAGCTATCTAAGTTCCCACTGGACAACAATGCGGTAGATGCTCCTGCTTCTTACACAGATGGGTTTCTTTCGAGAGATACATGTGTTCCTTCAACTTAGCAGAATAGTCCTATCTGGAGCAAAGAGAGGCTATCTTCACCTGGAAATATATGATTTGCAGGAAGTATTACTTGCAAAAAACTAACTCAATTCTCACAGGGAAACAATGTGCTAGATACGCCTGCTTCTAACACAGACAGTTTTCGTTTTAGCAATACATGTGTTTTTTCAATATAGCTGAATAAGCCTACTTGGAGCCAGCAGAGCCTATCTCCACCTTGAAACACCTAAGTCGCAGGAAGTAGTCCCTGAAAAACTAACTCAATTCTCACTGGACAACAGTGTACTAAATGCTCCTGCATCTAATTCAGATGGTTTTTTCAAGAAATACATGTGCTCCTTCAACTTATCTGAAAAGCCTCTCTGGAGAAAACAGAGACTATCTCCTTCTTGAAAACTATTATTGGCAGGAAGGATTCCTTTAATAGGTGACTCAGTTCTCCCAGCGAAACGATGCACTAGGTGCTCCTGCTTTTAAAACAAATGGTTTTCTTTTGGGTGATACCCTGTTTCTTCAACTTAGTTGAATAGGCCTATTTGATGTAAACAGAGCCTATCTGCACCTTCAAACACCTAACATGCAAGAAGTATCCTTTGAAAAACTAACTCAGTTCTCACTGGGCAAAAATGTGCTAGATGCCCAAGTTTCTAACAAAGATGGTTTTCTTTTGAGAGATATATATGTTCCTCCTACTTCTCTGAATAGTCCTATCTGGGGCAAACTGAGCCTACCTGCACCTTGAAACACCTAGGTGGAAGAATGTATTCCTTTCCAAACCTAAATTGATTCTCACAGGGAAACGTGCTAGATGCAACAGCCTCTAACATAGATGATTTTCTTCTGAGAGATACATGTGTTTCTTCAAGTCACACGAGTAGGCCTATTTGGAGAAATCAGAGCCTATCTCCACCTTGAAAACTCCAATTGGAGGAAGTATTCCTTTCAAACACTAACTCAATTCTCACAGGGAAGCAATGTGCAAGATGGTCCTGCTTCTAACATATATGGGTTTCTTTTGAGAGATACATTTCTTTCTTCAAGTCAGCTGAATACACCTATTTAGAGCCAACAGACCTTCTCCACCTTGAAACACCTAGGTTGCAGAAAGTATTCTTTCAAAAACTAACTCAGTTCTCACAGGGAAACAGTGCAGTAGTTGTTCCTGCTTCTAACATGGATGATTTTCTTTATAGAGGTACATGTGTTTTCTCAACTCAGATGAGTAGGCCCATCTGGGACAAAATGAGCCTTTCTCCACCGTGAAAACTATTATTTGCAGGAAGTATTCGTTTCAAGAGCTAACTCAATTCTTACAGGGAAATATAGTGCTATATGCTGCAGCATCTAACATAGATGGTTTTCTTTTGAGGGATATAATGTTTCTTCAACACAGCACAATGAGTGTATTTGGAGAAAACTGAGCCTATTTACACCAAGAAAACTATGAATTGCTGGTAGTATTCCTTTCAAAAACTAACTGAAATCTCCCATGGAAACAGTGTGCTAGGTATATGCAGCTTCAAACACAGATTTTTCTCTTTTTAGAGATACATATTTTTCTTCAACTCAACTCAATATCTCTACCTGGAATACCTAAGTTACGGGCTGTATTCCTTACAAAAACTAACTCAGTTGTCACAGGGAAACAATATGCTAGATGCTCCTGCTTCTAACACAGATGGGTTCCTTTTGAACGATATATGTGTTTCTTCAACTTGGTTGCATAGACCTTTTTGGACCAAAATGAGCCTTTCTCCACCTTGAAAACTCTGAATTGCTAAATGATTACTTTCTAAAACTAACTCAACTCTCTATGGAAAACAATAAGCTACGTGCTGCAACGTCTAACGTAGATGCTTTTCTTTGGAGAGATACAAGTGTTCTACCAAGCTGAATAGGCCTATTTGAAGCAAACAGAGCTTATCTCCACCTTGAAACACCTAAGTTGCAGGAAACATTCCTTTCAAAAACTAAATAAATTCTCACTGGGCAACAATGAACTAGATGTTCCTGCTTCTAACACAGGTGGTTTTCTTTTGAGAAATACATGTGTTCCTTCAACTTAACCGAATAGGGCTATGTGGAGTAAACCGAGCCTATCTCCACCTTGTTAAACCTACTTTGCTGGATGTATTCTTTGAAAAACTAACTGAATTCTCAATGGGCAACAATGCGCCAGATGCTCCTGATTCTAACAAAATGCTTTTCTTTCAAGAGAAACATGTGTTCCTTCAACTTAGCTGAATATGCCTATCTGTAGCAAACAGAGGCTATCCTCACTTTGTAACACCTAAGTTGCAGGACATATTCCTTTCAAAAAGCTAACTCGATTCTCACCAGGAAAAAATGTGCTAGATGCGGAACCCTGCAACATAGATAGTTTTTTCTAGAGAGATATATGTGTTTCTTTAACTCAGCTGAATCGGCCATTTTGAAATTAATGAGCCTTTTTTCACCTTGGAAACTATGATTTATAGGAAGTTTTCTTTTCAAAAACTAACTGAAGCTCACAGGAAAACAATGTGCTGGATGCTCATGCATCTAACAAGATGATTTTCTTACAAGAGATATATGTTTTTATTCCACCTAGCTGAAAAGGCCTATTTGGAGCAAACAGAGCCTAACTCCAACTTGAAAGACCTAAGTTGCAGGAAGTCTTCCTTGAAAAACTCTCTCAATTCTCACTTAGCCACAATGCACTAGATGCTCATGCTTCTCACACAGATGGTTTTCTTTCCAGTAATACAAATGTTTCTTCAACTTAGCTGAATAAGTCTACTTTGAGCAAACAGAGCCTATCTCCATCTTGAAACACCTAAGTTGCAGAAAGTATTCTTTTCAAAAGCTAACTCAATTCTCACAGGGAAACAATGCACTAGATGCTCCTGCTTCTAACATAGATGGCTTTCTTTATGGAGATACATGTTTATCTTCAACCTTGCTGAGTATGCCTGTTTGAACTAAGCATAGCTTACCTCCACCTTGAAACACCCAAGTTGCAGGAAGTATTCCTTGGAAAACTAACTCAATACTCACTGGGCAACAATGAGCTAGATGCTCCTGCTTCTAACACAGATGGTTGTCTTTGGAGATATACATTTGTTTCTTTACCTTAGCTGAATAGACATATTTGGAGCAAACAGAGGCTGTCTTCACCTTGTGACACCTAAGTTGCAGGAATAGTTCCTTTCAAAAGCTAACTAGAATTCTCACTTGGAAACAATGTTCTAGATGCCAAAGCTTTTAACACAGATTGTTCTCTTTGGAGAGACAAATGTGCTTCTTCAACTTAGATGAATAGGCCTATTTGGAACAAATGACCCTTTCTCCACCTGAAAAACTATGATTGTTCTGGAAGTATTTCTTTCAAAACCTAACTCACTTCTCAATCAGCAACAATTTGCTAGATGTCGTGCATCTAACATAGATGGATTTGGTTCGAGAGATATATGTGTTCCTTCAAATTAGCTGAATAGACATATTTTTAGCAAACAGAGCCAAATCTCCACCTTGAAACACCTAAGTTGCAGGAAGTATTCCTTGAAAAACTAACTCAATTGTCACTGGGCAACCAAGCCCTAACATGCCCCTGCTTCTAACACAGATGGTTTTCTTTCAAGAGACATGTGTTCCTTCAACTTAGCTGAATAGGCTTATCTGGATTAAACAGAGGCAATCTTCACCTTGTAACACCTAAGGTGCAGAAGCATTTCGTTCAAAAACTACCTCATTCTCACATTGAAACAATGTTCTATATGTCAATGCTTGTACAACACATGGTTGTCTTTGGAGAGATACATGTGTTTCTTCAATACAACTGAATAGGCCTATTTGGAACAAAATGAGCCTTTCTCCACCTTGAAACACAAAGGTCGCAGGAAGAATTCCTTGAAAAACTAACTCAATTCTCACTGGACAACAATGCGCTAGGTGCTCTTCCTTGTGACATAGATGGTTATCTTTCGAGAGAAACTTGTGCTCCTTCAACTTAGCTGAATAGGCCCATCTGCATCAAACAGAGCCTATCTCCACTTTGAAAACTATGATTTGAGGGAATATTCCCTTGAAAAACTAACTCAATTCTCAGTAATAAACTAGGTGCTTGCTATTCCTGCTTCTGACACAGATGGTTTTATGCCGAGAGATACAGATGTTTCTTCAGTTAGGTGAATAGGCCTATTTGAAACAAAATGAGCATTTCTCCAACTTGAAAGCTGTGATTTTTCTGGCAGTATTTCTTTCAAAAACTAACTGAATTCACACTGGGCAACAATGTCCTAGATGCTCCTGCTTCTAACACAGACAGTTTTGTTTGGAGAGATACATGTGTTCCTTCCAAGAAGCAGAACAGGCCTATCTGGAGGAACAGAGCCTATCTCCGCCTTGATCCACCCAATTTGCAGGAATTATTCCTTGAAAAGCTATCTAAGTTCCCACTGGACAACAATGCGGTAGATGCTCCTGCTTCTTACACAGATGGGTTTCTTTCGAGAGATACATGTGTTCCTTCAACTTAGCAGAATAGTCCTATCTGGAGCAAAGAGAGGCTATCTTCACCTGGAAATATATGATTTGCAGGAAGTATTACTTGCAAAAAACTAACTCAATTCTCACAGGGAAACAATGTGCTAGATACGCCTGCTTCTAACACAGACAGTTTTCGTTTTAGCAATACATGTGTTTTTTCAATATAGCTGAATAAGCCTACTTGGAGCCAGCAGAGCCTATCTCCACCTTGAAACACCTAAGTCGCAGGAAGTAGTCCCTGAAAAACTAACTCAATTCTCACTGGACAACAGTGTACTAAATGCTCCTGCATCTAATTCAGATGGTTTTTTCAAGAAATACATGTGCTCCTTCAACTTATCTGAAAAGCCTCTCTGGAGAAAACAGAGACTATCTCCTTCTTGAAAACTATTATTGGCAGGAAGGATTCCTTTAATAGGTGACTCAGTTCTCCCAGCGAAACGATGCACTAGGTGCTCCTGCTTTTAAAACAAATGGTTTTCTTTTGGGTGATACCCTGTTTCTTCAACTTAGTTGAATAGGCCTATTTGATGTAAACAGAGCCTATCTGCACCTTCAAACACCTAACATGCAAGAAGTATCCTTTGAAAAACTAACTCAGTTCTCACTGGGCAAAAATGTGCTAGATGCCCAAGTTTCTAACAAAGATGGTTTTCTTTTGAGAGATATATATGTTCCTCCTACTTCTCTGAATAGTCCTATCTGGGGCAAACTGAGCCTACCTGCACCTTGAAACACCTAGGTGGAAGAATGTATTCCTTTCCAAACCTAAATTGATTCTCACAGGGAAACGTGCTAGATGCAACAGCCTCTAACATAGATGATTTTCTTCTGAGAGATACATGTGTTTCTTCAAGTCACACGAGTAGGCCTATTTGGAGAAATCAGAGCCTATCTCCACCTTGAAAACTCCAATTGGAGGAAGTATTCCTTTCAAACACTAACTCAATTCTCACAGGGAAGCAATGTGCAAGATGGTCCTGCTTCTAACATATATGGGTTTCTTTTGAGAGATACATTTCTTTCTTCAAGTCAGCTGAATACACCTATTTAGAGCCAACAGACCTTCTCCACCTTGAAACACCTAGGTTGCAGAAAGTATTCTTTCAAAAACTAACTCAGTTCTCACAGGGAAACAATGCAGTAGTTGTTCCTGCTTCTAACATGGATGATTTTCTTTATAGAGGTACATGTGTTTTCTCAACTCAGATGAGTAGGCCCATCTGGGACAAAATGAGCCTTTCTCCACCGTGAAAACTATTATTTGCAGGAAGTATTCGTTTCAAGAGCTAACTCAATTCTTACAGGGAAATATAGTGCTATATGCTGCAGCATCTAACATAGATGGTTTTCTTTTGAGGGATATAATGTTTCTTCAACACAGCACAATGAGTGTATTTGGAGAAAACTGAGCCTATTTACACCAAGAAAACTATGAATTGCTGGTAGTATTCCTTTCAAAAACTAACTGAAATCTCCCATGGAAACAGTGTGCTAGGTATATGCAGCTTCAAACACAGATTTTTCTCTTTTTAGAGATACATATTTTTCTTCAACTCAACTCAATATCTCTACCTGGAATACCTAAGTTACGGGCTGTATTCCTTACAAAAACTAACTCAGTTGTCACAGGGAAACAATATGCTAGATGCTCCTGCTTCTAACACAGATGGGTTCCTTTTGAACGATATATGTGTTTCTTCAACTTGGTTGCATAGACCTTTTTGGACCAAAATGAGCCTTTCTCCACCTTGAAAACTCTGAATTGCTAAATGATTACTTTCTAAAACTAACTCAACTCTCTATGGAAAACAATAAGCTACGTGCTGCAACGTCTAACGTAGATGCTTTTCTTTGGAGAGATACAAGTGTTCTACCAAGCTGAATAGGCCTATTTGAAGCAAACAGAGCTTATCTCCACCTTGAAACACCTAAGTTGCAGGAAACATTCCTTTCAAAAACTAAATAAATTCTCACTGGGCAACAATGAACTAGATGTTCCTGCTTCTAACACAGGTGGTTTTCTTTTGAGAAATACATGTGTTCCTTCAACTTAACCGAATAGGGCTATGTGGAGTAAACCGAGCCTATCTCCACCTTGTTAAACCTACTTTGCTGGATGTATTCTTTGAAAAACTAACTGAATTCTCAATGGGCAACAATGCGCCAGATGCTCCTGATTCTAACAAAATGCTTTTCTTTCAAGAGAAACATGTGTTCCTTCAACTTAGCTGAATATGCCTATCTGTAGCAAACAGAGGCTATCCTCACTTTGTAACACCTAAGTTGCAGGACATATTCCTTTCAAAAAGCTAACTCGATTCTCACCAGGAAAAAATGTGCTAGATGCGGAACCCTGCAACATAGATAGTTTTTTCTAGAGAGATATATGTGTTTCTTTAACTCAGCTGAATCGGCCATTTTGAAATTAATGAGCCTTTTTTCACCTTGGAAACTATGATTTATAGGAAGTTTTCTTTTCAAAAACTAACTGAAGCTCACAGGAAAACAATGTGCTGGATGCTCATGCATCTAACAAGATGATTTTCTTACAAGAGATATATGTTTTTATTCCACCTAGCTGAAAAGGCCTATTTGGAGCAAACAGAGCCTAACTCCAACTTGAAAGACCTAAGTTGCAGGAAGTCTTCCTTGAAAAACTCTCTCAATTCTCACTTAGCCACAATGCACTAGATGCTCATGCTTCTCACACAGATGGTTTTCTTTCCAGTAATACAAATGTTTCTTCAACTTAGCTGAATAAGTCTACTTTGAGCAAACAGAGCCTATCTCCATCTTGAAACACCTAAGTTGCAGAAAGTATTCTTTTCAAAAGCTAACTCAATTCTCACAGGGAAACAATGCACTAGATGCTCCTGCTTCTAACATAGATGGCTTTCTTTATGGAGATACATGTTTATCTTCAACCTTGCTGAGTATGCCTGTTTGAACTAAGCATAGCTTACCTCCACCTTGAAACACCCAAGTTGCAGGAAGTATTCCTTGGAAAACTAACTCAATACTCACTGGGCAACAATGAGCTAGATGCTCCTGCTTCTAACACAGATGGTTGTCTTTGGAGATATACATTTGTTTCTTTACCTTAGCTGAATAGACATATTTGGAGCAAACAGAGGCTGTCTTCACCTTGTGACACCTAAGTTGCAGGAATAGTTCCTTTCAAAAGCTAACTAGAATTCTCACTTGGAAACAATGTTCTAGATGCCAAAGCTTTTAACACAGATTGTTCTCTTTGGAGAGACAAATGTGCTTCTTCAACTTAGATGAATAGGCCTATTTGGAACAAATGACCCTTTCTCCACCTGAAAAACTATGATTGTTCTGGAAGTATTGCTTTCAAAACCTAACTCACTTCTCAATCAGCAACAATTTGCTAGATGTCGTGCATCTAACATAGATGGATTTGGTTCGAGAGATATATGTGTTCCTTCAAATTAGCTGAATAGACATATTTTTAGCAAACAGAGCCAAATCTCCACCTTGAAACACCTAAGTTGCAGGAAGTATTCCTTGAAAAACTAACTCAATTGTCACTGGGCAACCAAGCCCTAACATGCCCCTGCTTCTAACACAGATGGTTTTCTTTCAAGAGACATGTGTTCCTTCAACTTAGCTGAATAGGCTTATCTGGATTAAACAGAGGCAATCTTCACCTTGTAACACCTAAGGTGCAGAAGCATTTCGTTCAAAAACTACCTCATTCTCACATTGAAACAATGTTCTATATGTCAATGCTTGTACAACACATGGTTGTCTTTGGAGAGATACATGTGTTTCTTCAACACAACTGAATAGGCCTATTTGGAACAAAATGAGCCTTTCTCCACCTTGAAACACAAAGGTCGCAGGAAGGATTCCTTGAAAAACTAACTCAATTCTCACTGGACAACAATGCGCTAGGTGCTCTTCCTTGTGACATAGATGGTTATCTTTCGAGAGAAACTTGTGCTCCTTCAACTTAGCTGAATAGGCCCATCTGCATCAAACAGAGCCTATCTCCACTTTGAAAACTATGATTTGAGGGAATATTCCCTTGAAAAACTAACTCAATTCTCAGTAATAAACTAGGTGCTTGCTATTCCTGCTTCTGACACAGATGGTTTTATGCCGAGAGATACAGATGTTTCTTCAGTTAGGTGAATAGGCCTATTTGAAACAAAATGAGCATTTCTCCAACTTGAAAGCTGTGATTTTTCTGGCAGTATTTCTTTCAAAAACTAACTGAATTCACACTGGGCAACAATGTCCTAGATGCTCCTGCTTCTAACACAGACAGTTTTGTTTGGAGAGATACATGTGTTCCTTCCAAGAAGCAGAACAGGCCTATCTGGAGGAACAGAGCCTATCTCCGCCTTGATCCACCCAATTTGCAGGAATTATTCCTTGAAAAGCTATCTAAGTTCCCACTGGACAACAATGCGGTAGATGCTCCTGCTTCTTACACAGATGGGTTTCTTTCGAGAGATACATGTGTTCCTTCAACTTAGCAGAATAGTCCTATCTGGAGCAAAGAGAGGCTATCTTCACCTGGAAATATATGATTTGCAGGAAGTATTACTTGCAAAAAACTAACTCAATTCTCACAGGGAAACAATGTGCTAGATACGCCTGCTTCTAACACAGACAGTTTTCGTTTTAGCAATACATGTGTTTTTTCAATATAGCTGAATAAGCCTACTTGGAGCAAGCAGAGCCTATCTCCACCTTGAAACACCTAAGTCGCAGGAAGTAGTCCCTGAAAAACTAACTCAATTCTCACTGGACAACAGTGTACTAAATGCTCCTGCATCTAATTCAGATGGTTTTTTCAAGAAATACATGTGCTCCTTCAACTTATCTGAAAAGCCTCTCTGGAGAAAACAGAGACTATCTCCTTCTTGAAAACTATTATTGGCAGGAAGGATTCCTTTAATAGGTGACTCAGTTCTCCCAGCGAAACGATGCACTAGGTGCTCCTGCTTTTAAAACAAATGGTTTTCTTTTGGGTGATACCCTGTTTCTTCAACTTAGTTGAATAGGCCTATTTGATGTAAACAGAGCCTATCTGCACCTTCAAACACCTAACATGCAAGAAGTATCCTTTGAAAAACTAACTCAGTTCTCACTGGGCAAAAATGTGCTAGATGCCCAAGTTTCTAACAAAGATGGTTTTCTTTTGAGAGATATATATGTTCCTCCTACTTCTCTGAATAGTCCTATCTGGGGCAAACTGAGCCTACCTGCACCTTGAAACACCTAGGTGGAAGAATGTATTCCTTTCCAAACCTAAATTGATTCTCACAGGGAAACGTGCTAGATGCAACAGCCTCTAACATAGATGATTTTCTTCTGAGAGATACATGTGTTTCTTCAAGTCACATGAGTAGGCCTATTTGGAGAAATCAGAGCCTATCTCCACCTTGAAAACTCCAATTGGAGGAAGTATTCCTTTCAAACACTAACTCAATTCTCACAGGGAAGCAATGTGCAAGATGGTCCTGCTTCTAACATATATGGGTTTCTTTTGAGAGATACATTTCTTTCTTCAAGTCAGCTGAATACACCTATTTAGAGCCAACAGACCTTCTCCACCTTGAAACACCTAGGTTGCAGAAAGTATTCTTTCAAAAACTAACTCAGTTCTCACAGGGAAACAATGCAGTAGTTGTTCCTGCTTCTAACATGGATGATTTTCTTTATAGAGGTACATGTGTTTTCTCAACTCAGATGAGTAGGCCCATCTGGGACAAAATGAGCCTTTCTCCACCGTGAAAACTATTATTTGCAGGAAGTATTCGTTTCAAGAGCTATCTCAATTCTTACAGGGAAATATAGTGCTATATGCTGCAGCATCTAACATAGATGGTTTTCTTTTGAGGGATATAATGTTTCTTCAACACAGCACAATGAGTGTATTTGGAGAAAACTGAGCCTATTTACACCAAGAAAACTATGAATTGCTGGTAGTATTCCTTTCAAAAACTAACTGAAATCTCCCATGGAAACAGTGTGCTAGGTATATGCAGCTTCAAACACAGATTTTTCTCTTTTTAGAGATACATATTTTTCTTCAACTCAACTCAATATCTCTACCTGGAATACCTAAGTTACAGGCTGTATTCCTTACAAAAACTAACTCAGTTGTCACAGGGAAACAATATGCTAGATGCTCCTGCTTCTAACACAGATGGGTTCCTTTTGAACGATATATGTGTTTCTTCAACTTGGTTGCATAGACCTTTTTGGACCAAAATGAGCCTTTCTCCACCTTGAAAACTCTGAATTGCTAAATGATTACTTTCTAAAACTAACTCAACTCTCTATGGAAAACAATAAGCTACGTGCTGCAACGTCTAACGTAGATGCTTTTCTTTGGAGAGATACAAGTGTTCTACCAAGCTGAATAGGCCTATTTGAAGCAAACAGAGCTTATCTCCACCTTGAAACACCTAAGTTGCAGGAAGCATTCCTTTCAAAAACTAAATAAATTCTCACTGGGCAACAATGAACTAGATGTTCCTGCTTCTAACACAGGTGGTTTTCTTTTGAGAAATACATGTGTTCCTTCAACTTAACCGAATAGGGCTATGTGGAGTAAACCGAGCCTATCTCCACCTTGTTAAACCTACTTTGCTGGATGTATTCTTTGAAAAACTAACTGAATTCTCAATGGGCAACAATGCGCCAGATGCTCCTGATTCTAACAAAATGCTTTTCTTTCAAGAGAAACATGTGTTCCTTCAACTTAGCTGAATATGCCTATCTGTAGCAAACAGAGGCTATCCTCACTTTGTAACACCTAAGTTGCAGGACATATTCCTTTCAAAAAGCTAACTCGATTCTCACCAGGAAAAAATGTGCTAGATGCGGAACCCTGCAACATAGATAGTTTTTTCTAGAGAGATATATGTGTTTCTTTAACTCAGCTGAATCGGCCATTTTGAAATTAATGAGCCTTTTTTCACCTTGGAAACTATGATTTATAGGAAGTTTTCTTTTCAAAAACTAACTGAAGCTCACAGGAAAACAATGTGCTGGATGCTCATGCATCTAACAAGATGATTTTCTTACAAGAGATATATGTTTTTATTCCACCTAGCTGAAAAGGCCTATTTGGAGCAAACAGAGCCTAACTCCAACTTGAAAGACCTAAGTTGCAGGAAGTCTTCCTTGAAAAACTCTCTCAATTCTCACTTAGCCACAATGCACTAGATGCTCATGCTTCTCACACAGATGGTTTTCTTTCCAGTAATACAAATGTTTCTTCAACTTAGCTGAATAAGTCTACTTTGAGCAAACAGAGCCTATCTCCATCTTGAAACACCTAAGTTGCAGAAAGTATTCTTTTCAAAAGCTAACTCAATTCTCACAGGGAAACAATGCACTAGATGCTCCTGCTTCTAACATAGATGGCTTTCTTTATGGAGATACATGTTTATCTTCAACCTTGCTGAGTATGCCTGTTTGAACTAAGCATAGCTTACCTCCACCTTGAAACACCCAAGTTGCAGGAAGTATTCCTTGGAAAACTAACTCAATACTCACTGGGCAACAATGAGCTAGATGCTCCTGCTTCTAACACAGATGGTTGTCTTTGGAGATATACATTTGTTTCTTTACCTTAGCTGAATAGACATATTTGGAGCAAACAGAGGCTGTCTTCACCTTGTGACACCTAAGTTGCAGGAATAGTTCCTTTCAAAAGCTAACTAGAATTCTCACTTGGAAACAATGTTCTAGATGCCAAAGCTTTTAACACAGATTGTTCTCTTTGGAGAGACAAATGTGCTTCTTCAACTTAGATGAATAGGCCTATTTGGAACAAATGACCCTTTCTCCACCTGAAAAACTATGATTGTTCTGGAAGTATTGCTTTCAAAACCTAACTCACTTCTCAATCAGCAACAATTTGCTAGATGTCGTGCATCTAACATAGATGGATTTGGTTCGAGAGATATATGTGTTCCTTCAAATTAGCTGAATAGACATATTTTTAGCAAACAGAGCCAAATCTCCACCTTGAAACACCTAAGTTGCAGGAAGTATTCCTTGAAAAACTAACTCAATTGTCACTGGGCAACCAAGCCCTAACATGCCCCTGCTTCTAACACAGATGGTTTTCTTTCAAGAGACATGTGTTCCTTCAACTTAGCTGAATAGGCTTATCTGGATTAAACAGAGGCAATCTTCACCTTGTAACACCTAAGGTGCAGAAGCATTTCGTTCAAAAACTACCTCATTCTCACATTGAAACAATGTTCTATATGTCAATGCTTGTACAACACATGGTTGTCTTTGGAGAGATACATGTGTTTCTTCAACACAACTGAATAGGCCTATTTGGAACAAAATGAGCCTTTCTCCACCTTGAAACACAAAGGTCGCAGGAAGGATTCCTTGAAAAACTAACTCAATTCTCACTGGACAACAATGCGCTAGGTGCTCTTCCTTGTGACATAGATGGTTATCTTTCGAGAGAAACTTGTGCTCCTTCAACTTAGCTGAATAGGCCCATCTGCATCAAACAGAGCCTATCTCCACTTTGAAAACTATGATTTGAGGGAATATTCCCTTGAAAAACTAACTCAATTCTCAGTAATAAACTAGGTGCTTGCTATTCCTGCTTCTGACACAGATGGTTTTATGCCGAGAGATACAGATGTTTCTTCAGTTAGGTGAATAGGCCTATTTGAAACAAAATGAGCATTTCTCCAACTTGAAAGCTGTGATTTTTCTGGCAGTATTTCTTTCAAAAACTAACTGAATTCACACTGGGCAACAATGTCCTAGATGCTCCTGCTTCTAACACAGACAGTTTTGTTTGGAGAGATACATGTGTTCCTTCCAAGAAGCAGAACAGGCCTATCTGGAGGAACAGAGCCTATCTCCGCCTTGATCCACCCAATTTGCAGGAATTATTCCTTGAAAAGCTATCTAAGTTCCCACTGGACAACAATGCGGTAGATGCTCCTGCTTCTTACACAGATGGGTTTCTTTCGAGAGATACATGTGTTCCTTCAACTTAGCAGAATAGTCCTATCTGGAGCAAAGAGAGGCTATCTTCACCTGGAAATATATGATTTGCAGGAAGTATTACTTGCAAAAAACTAACTCAATTCTCACAGGGAAACAATGTGCTAGATACGCCTGCTTCTAACACAGACAGTTTTCGTTTTAGCAATACATGTGTTTTTTCAATATAGCTGAATAAGCCTACTTGGAGCAAGCAGAGCCTATCTCCACCTTGAAACACCTAAGTCGCAGGAAGTAGTCCCTGAAAAACTAACTCAATTCTCACTGGACAACAGTGTACTAAATGCTCCTGCATCTAATTCAGATGGTTTTTTCAAGAAATACATGTGCTCCTTCAACTTATCTGAAAAGCCTCTCTGGAGAAAACAGAGACTATCTCCTTCTTGAAAACTATTATTGGCAGGAAGGATTCCTTTAATAGGTGACTCAGTTCTCCCAGCGAAACGATGCACTAGGTGCTCCTGCTTTTAAAACAAATGGTTTTCTTTTGGGTGATACCCTGTTTCTTCAACTTAGTTGAATAGGCCTATTTGATGTAAACAGAGCCTATCTGCACCTTCAAACACCTAACATGCAAGAAGTATCCTTTGAAAAACTAACTCAGTTCTCACTGGGCAAAAATGTGCTAGATGCCCAAGTTTCTAACAAAGATGGTTTTCTTTTGAGAGATATATATGTTCCTCCTACTTCTCTGAATAGTCCTATCTGGGGCAAACTGAGCCTACCTGCACCTTGAAACACCTAGGTGGAAGAATGTATTCCTTTCCAAACCTAAATTGATTCTCACAGGGAAACGTGCTAGATGCAACAGCCTCTAACATAGATGATTTTCTTCTGAGAGATACATGTGTTTCTTCAAGTCACATGAGTAGGCCTATTTGGAGAAATCAGAGCCTATCTCCACCTTGAAAACTCCAATTGGAGGAAGTATTCCTTTCAAACACTAACTCAATTCTCACAGGGAAGCAATGTGCAAGATGGTCCTGCTTCTAACATATATGGGTTTCTTTTGAGAGATACATTTCTTTCTTCAAGTCAGCTGAATACACCTATTTAGAGCCAACAGACCTTCTCCACCTTGAAACACCTAGGTTGCAGAAAGTATTCTTTCAAAAACTAACTCAGTTCTCACAGGGAAACAATGCAGTAGTTGTTCCTGCTTCTAACATGGATGATTTTCTTTATAGAGGTACATGTGTTTTCTCAACTCAGATGAGTAGGCCCATCTGGGACAAAATGAGCCTTTCTCCACCGTGAAAACTATTATTTGCAGGAAGTATTCGTTTCAAGAGCTAACTCAATTCTTACAGGGAAATATAGTGCTATATGCTGCAGCATCTAACATAGATGGTTTTCTTTTGAGGGATATAATGTTTCTTCAACACAGCACAATGAGTGTATTTGGAGAAAACTGAGCCTATTTACACCAAGAAAACTATGAATTGCTGGTAGTATTCCTTTCAAAAACTAACTGAAATCTCCCATGGAAACAGTGTGCTAGGTATATGCAGCTTCAAACACAGATTTTTCTCTTTTTAGAGATACATATTTTTCTTCAACTCAACTCAATATCTCTACCTGGAATACCTAAGTTACAGGCTGTATTCCTTACAAAAACTAACTCAGTTGTCACAGGGAAACAATATGCTAGATGCTCCTGCTTCTAACACAGATGGGTTCCTTTTGAACGATATATGTGTTTCTTCAACTTGGTTGCATAGACCTTTTTGGACCAAAATGAGCCTTTCTCCACCTTGAAAACTCTGAATTGCTAAATGATTACTTTCTAAAACTAACTCAACTCTCTATGGAAAACAATAAGCTACGTGCTGCAACGTCTAACGTAGATGCTTTTCTTTGGAGAGATACAAGTGTTCTACCAAGCTGAATAGGCCTATTTGAAGCAAACAGAGCTTATCTCCACCTTGAAACACCTAAGTTGCAGGAAGCATTCCTTTCAAAAACTAAATAAATTCTCACTGGGCAACAATGAACTAGATGTTCCTGCTTCTAACACAGGTGGTTTTCTTTTGAGAAATACATGTGTTCCTTCAACTTAACCGAATAGGGCTATGTGGAGTAAACCGAGCCTATCTCCACCTTGTTAAACCTACTTTGCTGGATGTATTCTTTGAAAAACTAACTGAATTCTCAATGGGCAACAATGCGCCAGATGCTCCTGATTCTAACAAAATGCTTTTCTTTCAAGAGAAACATGTGTTCCTTCAACTTAGCTGAATATGCCTATCTGTAGCAAACAGAGGCTATCCTCACTTTGTAACACCTAAGTTGCAGGACATATTCCTTTCAAAAAGCTAACTCGATTCTCACCAGGAAAAAATGTGCTAGATGCGGAACCCTGCAACATAGATAGTTTTTTCTAGAGAGATATATGTGTTTCTTTAACTCAGCTGAATCGGCCATTTTGAAATTAATGAGCCTTTTTTCACCTTGGAAACTATGATTTATAGGAAGTTTTCTTTTCAAAAACTAACTGAAGCTCACAGGAAAACAATGTGCTGGATGCTCATGCATCTAACAAGATGATTTTCTTACAAGAGATATATGTTTTTATTCCACCTAGCTGAAAAGGCCTATTTGGAGCAAACAGAGCCTAACTCCAACTTGAAAGACCTAAGTTGCAGGAAGTCTTCCTTGAAAAACTCTCTCAATTCTCACTTAGCCACAATGCACTAGATGCTCATGCTTCTCACACAGATGGTTTTCTTTCCAGTAATACAAATGTTTCTTCAACTTAGCTGAATAAGTCTACTTTGAGCAAACAGAGCCTATCTCCATCTTGAAACACCTAAGTTGCAGAAAGTATTCTTTTCAAAAGCTAACTCAATTCTCACAGGGAAACAATGCACTAGATGCTCCTGCTTCTAACATAGATGGCTTTCTTTATGGAGATACATGTTTATCTTCAACCTTGCTGAGTATGCCTGTTTGAACTAAGCATAGCTTACCTCCACCTTGAAACACCCAAGTTGCAGGAAGTATTCCTTGGAAAACTAACTCAATACTCACTGGGCAACAATGAGCTAGATGCTCCTGCTTCTAACACAGATGGTTGTCTTTGGAGATATACATTTGTTTCTTTACCTTAGCTGAATAGACATATTTGGAGCAAACAGAGGCTGTCTTCACCTTGTGACACCTAAGTTGCAGGAATAGTTCCTTTCAAAAGCTAACTAGAATTCTCACTTGGAAACAATGTTCTAGATGCCAAAGCTTTTAACACAGATTGTTCTCTTTGGAGAGACAAATGTGCTTCTTCAACTTAGATGAATAGGCCTATTTGGAACAAATGACCCTTTCTCCACCTGAAAAACTATGATTGTTCTGGAAGTATTTCTTTCAAAACCTAACTCACTTCTCAATCAGCAACAATTTGCTAGATGTCGTGCATCTAACATAGATGGATTTGGTTCGAGAGATATATGTGTTCCTTCAAATTAGCTGAATAGACATATTTTTAGCAAACAGAGCCAAATCTCCACCTTGAAACACCTAAGTTGCAGGACGTATTCCTTGAAAAACTAACTCAATTGTCACTGGGCAACCAAGCCCTAACATGCCCCTGCTTCTAACACAGATGGTTTTCTTTCAAGAGACATGTGTTCCTTCAACTTAGCTGAATAGGCTTATCTGGATTAAACAGAGGCAATCTTCACCTTGTAACACCTAAGGTGCAGAAGCATTTCGTTCAAAAACTACCTCATTCTCACATTGAAACAATGTTCTATATGTCAATGCTTGTACAACACATGGTTGTCTTTGGAGAGATACATGTGTTTCTTCAACACAACTGAATAGGCCTATTTGGAACAAAATGAGCCTTTCTCCACCTTGAAACACAAAGGTCGCAGGAAGGATTCCTTGAAAAACTAACTCAATTCTCACTGGACAACAATGCGCTAGGTGCTCTTCCTTGTGACATAGATGGTTATCTTTCGAGAGAAACTTGTGCTCCTTCAACTTAGCTGAATAGGCCCATCTGCATCAAACAGAGCCTATCTCCACTTTGAAAACTATGATTTGAGGGAATATTCCCTTGAAAAACTAACTCAATTCTCAGTAATAAACTAGGTGCTTGCTATTCCTGCTTCTGACACAGATGGTTTTATGCCGAGAGATACAGATGTTTCTTCAGTTAGGTGAATAGGCCTATTTGAAACAAAATGAGCATTTCTCCAACTTGAAAGCTGTGATTTTTCTGGCAGTATTTCTTTCAAAAACTAACTGAATTCACACTGGGCAACAATGTCCTAGATGCTCCTGCTTCTAACACAGACAGTTTTGTTTGGAGAGATACATGTGTTCCTTCCAAGAAGCAGAACAGGCCTATCTGGAGGAACAGAGCCTATCTCCGCCTTGATCCACCCAATTTGCAGGAATTATTCCTTGAAAAGCTATCTAAGTTCCCACTGGACAACAATGCGGTAGATGCTCCTGCTTCTTACACAGATGGGTTTCTTTCGAGAGATACATGTGTTCCTTCAACTTAGCAGAATAGTCCTATCTGGAGCAAAGAGAGGCTATCTTCACCTGGAAATATATGATTTGCAGGAAGTATTACTTGCAAAAAACTAACTCAATTCTCACAGGGAAACAATGTGCTAGATACGCCTGCTTCTAACACAGACAGTTTTCGTTTTAGCAATACATGTGTTTTTTCAATATAGCTGAATAAGCCTACTTGGAGCAAGCAGAGCCTATCTCCACCTTGAAACACCTAAGTCGCAGGAAGTAGTCCCTGAAAAACTAACTCAATTCTCACTGGACAACAGTGTACTAAATGCTCCTGCATCTAATTCAGATGGTTTTTTCAAGAAATACATGTGCTCCTTCAACTTATCTGAAAAGCCTCTCTGGAGAAAACAGAGACTATCTCCTTCTTGAAAACTATTATTGGCAGGAAGGATTCCTTTAATAGGTGACTCAGTTCTCCCAGCGAAACGATGCACTAGGTGCTCCTGCTTTTAAAACAAATGGTTTTCTTTTGGGTGATACCCTGTTTCTTCAACTTAGTTGAATAGGCCTATTTGATGTAAACAGAGCCTATCTGCACCTTCAAACACCTAACATGCAAGAAGTATCCTTTGAAAAACTAACTCAGTTCTCACTGGGCAAAAATGTGCTAGATGCCCAAGTTTCTAACAAAGATGGTTTTCTTTTGAGAGATATATATGTTCCTCCTACTTCTCTGAATAGTCCTATCTGGGGCAAACTGAGCCTACCTGCACCTTGAAACACCTAGGTGGAAGAATGTATTCCTTTCCAAACCTAAATTGATTCTCACAGGGAAACGTGCTAGATGCAACAGCCTCTAACATAGATGATTTTCTTCTGAGAGATACATGTGTTTCTTCAAGTCACATGAGTAGGCCTATTTGGAGAAATCAGAGCCTATCTCCACCTTGAAAACTCCAATTGGAGGAAGTATTCCTTTCAAACACTAACTCAATTCTCACAGGGAAACAATGTGCAAGATGGTCCTGCTTCTAACATATATGGGTTTCTTTTGAGAGATACATTTCTTTCTTCAAGTCAGCTGAATACACCTATTTAGAGCCAACAGACCTTCTCCACCTTGAAACACCTAGGTTGCAGAAAGTATTCTTTCAAAAACTAACTCAGTTCTCACAGGGAAACAATGCAGTAGTTGTTCCTGCTTCTAACATGGATGATTTTCTTTATAGAGGTACATGTGTTTTCTCAACTCAGATGAGTAGGCCCATCTGGGACAAAATGAGCCTTTCTCCACCGTGAAAACTATTATTTGCAGGAAGTATTCGTTTCAAGAGCTAACTCAATTCTTACAGGGAAATATAGTGCTATATGCTGCAGCATCTAACATAGATGGTTTTCTTTTGAGGGATATAATGTTTCTTCAACACAGCACAATGAGTGTATTTGGAGAAAACTGAGCCTATTTACACCAAGAAAACTATGAATTGCTGGTAGTATTCCTTTCAAAAACTAACTGAAATCTCCCATGGAAACAGTGTGCTAGGTATATGCAGCTTCAAACACAGATTTTTCTCTTTTTAGAGATACATATTTTTCTTCAACTCAACTCAATATCTCTACCTGGAATACCTAAGTTACAGGCTGTATTCCTTACAAAAACTAACTCAGTTGTCACAGGGAAACAATATGCTAGATGCTCCTGCTTCTAACACAGATGGGTTCCTTTTGAACGATATATGTGTTTCTTCAACTTGGTTGCATAGACCTTTTTGGACCAAAATGAGCCTTTCTCCACCTTGAAAACTCTGAATTGCTAAATGATTACTTTCTAAAACTAACTCAACTCTCTATGGAAAACAATAAGCTACGTGCTGCAACGTCTAACGTAGATGCTTTTCTTTGGAGAGATACAACTGTTCTACCAAGCTGAATAGGCCTATTTGAAGCAAACAGAGCTTATCTCCACCTTGAAACACCTAAGTTGCAGGAAGCATTCCTTTCAAAAACTAAATAAATTCTCACTGGGCAACAATGAACTAGATGTTCCTGCTTCTAACACAGGTGGTTTTCTTTTGAGAAATACATGTGTTCCTTCAACTTAACCGAATAGGGCTATGTGGAGTAAACCGAGCCTATCTCCACCTTGTTAAACCTACTTTGCTGGATGTATTCTTTGAAAAACTAACTGAATTCTCAATGGGCAACAATGCGCCAGATGCTCCTGATTCTAACAAAATGCTTTTCTTTCAAGAGAAACATGTGTTCCTTCAACTTAGCTGAATATGCCTATCTGTAGCAAACAGAGGCTATCCTCACTTTGTAACACCTAAGTTGCAGGACATATTCCTTTCAAAAAGCTAACTCGATTCTCACCAGGAAAAAATGTGCTAGATGCGGAACCCTGCAACATAGATAGTTTTTTCTAGAGAGATATATGTGTTTCTTTAACTCAGCTGAATCGGCCATTTTGAAATTAATGAGCCTTTTTTCACCTTGGAAACTATGATTTATAGGAAGTTTTCTTTTCAAAAACTAACTGAAGCTCACAGGAAAACAATGTGCTGGATGCTCATGCATCTAACAAGATGATTTTCTTACAAGAGATATATGTTTTTATTCCACCTAGCTGAAAAGGCCTATTTGGAGCAAACAGAGCCTAACTCCAACTTGAAAGACCTAAGTTGCAGGAAGTCTTCCTTGAAAAACTCTCTCAATTCTCACTTAGCCACAATGCACTAGATGCTCATGCTTCTCACACAGATGGTTTTCTTTCCAGTAATACAAATGTTTCTTCAACTTAGCTGAATAAGTCTACTTTGAGCAAACAGAGCCTATCTCCATCTTGAAACACCTAAGTTGCAGAAAGTATTCTTTTCAAAAGCTAACTCAATTCTCACAGGGAAACAATGCACTAGATGCTCCTGCTTCTAACATAGATGGCTTTCTTTATGGAGATACATGTTTATCTTCAACCTTGCTGAGTATGCCTGTTTGAACTAAGCATAGCTTACCTCCACCTTGAAACACCCAAGTTGCAGGAAGTATTCCTTGGAAAACTAACTCAATACTCACTGGGCAACAATGAGCTAGATGCTCCTGCTTCTAACACAGATGGTTGTCTTTGGAGATATACATTTGTTTCTTTACCTTAGCTGAATAGACATATTTGGAGCAAACAGAGGCTGTCTTCACCTTGTGACACCTAAGTTGCAGGAATAGTTCCTTTCAAAAGCTAACTAGAATTCTCACTTGGAAACAATGTTCTAGATGCCAAAGCTTTTAACACAGATTGTTCTCTTTGGAGAGACAAATGTGCTTCTTCAACTTAGATGAATAGGCCTATTTGGAACAAATGACCCTTTCTCCACCTGAAAAACTATGATTGTTCTGGAAGTATTTCTTTCAAAACCTAACTCACTTCTCAATCAGCAACAATTTGCTAGATGTCGTGCATCTAACATAGATGGATTTGGTTCGAGAGATATATGTGTTCCTTCAAATTAGCTGAATAGACATATTTTTAGCAAACAGAGCCAAATCTCCACCTTGAAACACCTAAGTTGCAGGACGTATTCCTTGAAAAACTAACTCAATTGTCACTGGGCAACCAAGCCCTAACATGCCCCTGCTTCTAACACAGATGGTTTTCTTTCAAGAGACATGTGTTCCTTCAACTTAGCTGAATAGGCTTATCTGGATTAAACAGAGGCAATCTTCACCTTGTAACACCTAAGGTGCAGAAGCATTTCGTTCAAAAACTACCTCATTCTCACATTGAAACAATGTTCTATATGTCAATGCTTGTACAACACATGGTTGTCTTTGGAGAGATACATGTGTTTCTTCAACACAACTGAATAGGCCTATTTGGAACAAAATGAGCCTTTCTCCACCTTGAAACACAAAGGTCGCAGGAAGGATTCCTTGAAAAACTAACTCAATTCTCACTGGACAACAATGCGCTAGGTGCTCTTCCTTGTGACATAGATGGTTATCTTTCGAGAGAAACTTGTGCTCCTTCAACTTAGCTGAATAGGCCCATCTGCATCAAACAGAGCCTATCTCCACTTTGAAAACTATGATTTGAGGGAATATTCCCTTGAAAAACTAACTCAATTCTCAGTAATAAACTAGGTGCTTGCTATTCCTGCTTCTGACACAGATGGTTTTATGCCGAGAGATACAGATGTTTCTTCAGTTAGGTGAATAGGCCTATTTGAAACAAAATGAGCATTTCTCCAACTTGAAAGCTGTGATTTTTCTGGCAGTATTTCTTTCAAAAACTAACTGAATTCACACTGGGCAACAATGTCCTAGATGCTCCTGCTTCTAACACAGACAGTTTTGTTTGGAGAGATACATGTGTTCCTTCCAAGAAGCAGAACAGGCCTATCTGGAGGAACAGAGCCTATCTCCGCCTTGATCCACCCAATTTGCAGGAATTATTCCTTGAAAAGCTATCTAAGTTCCCACTGGACAACAATGCGGTAGATGCTCCTGCTTCTTACACAGAAGGGTTTCTTTCGAGAGATACATGTGTTCCTTCAACTTAGCAGAATAGTCCTATCTGGAGCAAAGAGAGGCTATCTTCACCTGGAAATATATGATTTGCAGGAAGTATTACTTGCAAAAAACTAACTCAATTCTCACAGGGAAACAATGTGCTAGATACGCCTGCTTCTAACACAGACAGTTTTCGTTTTAGCAATACATGTGTTTTTTCAATATAGCTGAATAAGCCTACTTGGAGCAAGCAGAGCCTATCTCCACCTTGAAACACCTAAGTCGCAGGAAGTAGTCCCTGAAAAACTAACTCAATTCTCACTGGACAACAGTGTACTAAATGCTCCTGCATCTAATTCAGATGGTTTTTTCAAGAAATACATGTGCTCCTTCAACTTATCTGAAAAGCCTCTCTGGAGAAAACAGAGACTATCTCCTTCTTGAAAACTATTATTGGCAGGAAGGATTCCTTTAATAGGTGACTCAGTTCTCCCAGCGAAACGATGCACTAGGTGCTCCTGCTTTTAAAACAAATGGTTTTCTTTTGGGTGATACCCTGTTTCTTCAACTTAGTTGAATAGGCCTATTTGATGTAAACAGAGCCTATCTGCACCTTCAAACACCTAACATGCAAGAAGTATCCTTTGAAAAACTAACTCAGTTCTCACTGGGCAAAAATGTGCTAGATGCCCAAGTTTCTAACAAAGATGGTTTTCTTTTGAGAGATATATATGTTCCTCCTACTTCTCTGAATAGTCCTATCTGGGGCAAACTGAGCCTACCTGCACCTTGAAACACCTAGGTGGAAGAATGTATTCCTTTCCAAACCTAAATTGATTCTCACAGGGAAACGTGCTAGATGCAACAGCCTCTAACATAGATGATTTTCTTCTGAGAGATACATGTGTTTCTTCAAGTCACATGAGTAGGCCTATTTGGAGAAATCAGAGCCTATCTCCACCTTGAAAACTCCAATTGGAGGAAGTATTCCTTTCAAACACTAACTCAATTCTCACAGGGAAACAATGTGCAAGATGGTCCTGCTTCTAACATATATGGGTTTCTTTTGAGAGATACATTTCTTTCTTCAAGTCAGCTGAATACACCTATTTAGAGCCAACAGACCTTCTCCACCTTGAAACACCTAGGTTGCAGAAAGTATTCTTTCAAAAACTAACTCAGTTCTCACAGGGAAACAATGCAGTAGTTGTTCCTGCTTCTAACATGGATGATTTTCTTTATAGAGGTACATGTGTTTTCTCAACTCAGATGAGTAGGCCCATCTGGGACAAAATGAGCCTTTCTCCACCGTGAAAACTATTATTTGCAGGAAGTATTCGTTTCAAGAGCTAACTCAATTCTTACAGGGAAATATAGTGCTATATGCTGCAGCATCTAACATAGATGGTTTTCTTTTGAGGGATATAATGTTTCTTCAACACAGCACAATGAGTGTATTTGGAGAAAACTGAGCCTATTTACACCAAGAAAACTATGAATTGCTGGTAGTATTCCTTTCAAAAACTAACTGAAATCTCCCATGGAAACAGTGTGCTAGGTATATGCAGCTTCAAACACAGATTTTTCTCTTTTTAGAGATACATATTTTTCTTCAACTCAACTCAATATCTCTACCTGGAATACCTAAGTTACAGGCTGTATTCCTTACAAAAACTAACTCAGTTGTCACAGGGAAACAATATGCTAGATGCTCCTGCTTCTAACACAGATGGGTTCCTTTTGAACGATATATGTGTTTCTTCAACTTGGTTGCATAGACCTTTTTGGACCAAAATGAGCCTTTCTCCACCTTGAAAACTCTGAATTGCTAAATGATTACTTTCTAAAACTAACTCAACTCTCTATGGAAAACAATATGCTACGTGCTGCAACGTCTAACGTAGATGCTTTTCTTTGGAGAGATACAAGTGTTCTACCAAGCTGAATAGGCCTATTTGAAGCAAACAGAGCTTATCTCCACCTTGAAACACCTAAGTTGCAGGAAGCATTCCTTTCAAAAACTAAATAAATTCTCACTGGGCAACAATGAACTAGATGTTCCTGCTTCTAACACAGGTGGTTTTCTTTTGAGAAATACATGTGTTCCTTCAACTTAACCGAATAGGGCTATGTGGAGTAAACCGAGCCTATCTCCACCTTGTTAAACCTACTTTGCTGGATGTATTCTTTGAAAAACTAACTGAATTCTCAATGGGCAACAATGCGCCAGATGCTCCTGATTCTAACAAAATGCTTTTCTTTCAAAAGAAACATGTGTTCCTTCAACTTAGCTGAATATGCCTATCTGTAGCAAACAGAGGCTATCCTCACTTTGTAACACCTAAGTTGCAGGACATATTCCTTTCAAAAAGCTAACTCGATTCTCACCAGGAAAAAATGTGCTAGATGCGGAACCCTGCAACATAGATAGTTTTTTCTAGAGAGATATATGTGTTTCTTTAACTCAGCTGAATCGGCCATTTTGAAATTAATGAGCCTTTTTTCACCTTGGAAACTATGATTTATAGGAAGTTTTCTTTTCAAAAACTAACTGAAGCTCACAGGAAAACAATGTGCTGGATGCTCATGCATCTAACAAGATGATTTTCTTACAAGAGATATATGTTTTTATTCCACCTAGCTGAAAAGGCCTATTTGGAGCAAACAGAGCCTATCTCCAACTTGAAAGACCTAAGTTGCAGGAAGTCTTCCTTGAAAAACTCTCTCAATTCTCACTTAGCCACAATGCACTAGATGCTCATGCTTCTCACACAGATGGTTTTCTTTCCAGTAATACAAATGTTTCTTCAACTTAGCTGAATAAGTCTACTTTGAGCAAACAGAGCCTATCTCCATCTTGAAACACCTAAGTTGCAGAAAGTATTCTTATCAAAAGCTAACTCAATTCTCACAGGGAAACAATGCACTAGATGCTCCTGCTTCTAACATAGATGGCTTTCTTTATGGAGATACATGTTTATCTTCAACCTTGCTGAGTATGCCTGTTTGAACTAAGCATAGCTTACCTCCACCTTGAAACACCCAAGTTGCAGGAAGTATTCCTTGGAAAACTAACTCAATACTCACTGGGCAACAATGAGCTAGATGCTCCTGCTTCTAACACAGATGGTTGTCTTTGGAGATATACATTTGTTTCTTTACCTTAGCTGAATAGACATATTTGGAGCAAACAGAGGCTGTCTTCACCTTGTGACACCTAAGTTGCAGGAATAGTTCCTTTCAAAAGCTAACTAGAATTCTCACTTGGAAACAATGTTCTAGATGCCAAAGCTTTTAACACAGATTGTTCTCTTTGGAGAGACAAATGTGCTTCTTCAACTTAGATGAATAGGCCTATTTGGAACAAATGACCCTTTCTCCACCTGAAAAACTATGATTGTTCTGGAAGTATTTCTTTCAAAACCTAACTCACTTCTCAATCAGCAACAATTTGCTAGATGTCGTGCATCTAACATAGATGGATTTGGTTCGAGAGATATATGTGTTCCTTCAAATTAGCTGAATAGACATATTTTTAGCAAACAGAGCCAAATCTCCACCTTGAAACACCTAAGTTGCAGGAAGTATTCCTTGAAAAACTAACTCAATTGTCACTGGGCAACCAAGCCCTAACATGCCCCTGCTTCTAACACAGATGGTTTTCTTTCAAGAGACATGTGTTCCTTCAACTTAGCTGAATAGGCTTATCTGGATTAAACAGAGGCAATCTTCACCTTGTAACACCTAAGGTGCAGAAGCATTTCGTTCAAAAACTACCTCATTCTCACATTGAAACAATGTTCTATATGTCAATGCTTGTACAACACATGGTTGTCTTTGGAGAGATACATGTGTTTCTTCAACACAACTGAATAGGCCTATTTGGAACAAAATGAGCCTTTCTCCACCTTGAAACACAAAGGTCGCAGGAAGGATTCCTTGAAAAATTAACTCAATTCTCACTGGACAACAATGCGCTAGGTGCTCTTCCTTGTGACATAGATGGTTATCTTTCGAGAGAAACTTGTGCTCCTTCAACTTAGCTGAATAGGCCCATCTGCATCAAACAGAGCCTATCTCCACTTTGAAAACTATGATTTGAGGGAATATTCCCTTGAAAAACTAACTCAATTCTCAGTAATAAACTAGGTGCTTGCTATTCCTGCTTCTGACACAGATGGTTTTATGCCGAGAGATACAGATGTTTCTTCAGTTAGGTGAATAGGCCTATTTGAAACAAAATGAGCATTTCTCCAACTTGAAAGCTGTGATTTTTCTGGCAGTATTTCTTTCAAAAACTAACTGAATTCACACTGGGCAACAATGTCCTAGATGCTCCTGCTTCTAACACAGACAGTTTTGTTTGGAGAGATACATGTGTTCCTTCCAAGAAGCAGAACAGGCCTATCTGGAGGAACAGAGCCTATCTCCGCCTTGATCCACCCAATTTGCAGGAATTATTCCTTGAAAAGCTATCTAAGTTCCCACTGGACAACAATGCGGTAGATGCTCCTGCTTCTTACACAGATGGGTTTCATTCGAGAGATACATGTGTTCCTTCAACTTAGCAGAATAGTCCTATCTGGAGCAAAGAGAGGCTATCTTCACCTGGAAATATATGATTTGCAGGAAGTATTACTTGCAAAAAACTAACTCAATTCTCACAGGGAAACAATGTGCTAGATACGCCTGCTTCTAACACAGACAGTTTTCGTTTTAGCAATACATGTGTTTTTTCAATATAGCTGAATAAGCCTACTTGGAGCAAGCAGAGCCTATCTCCACCTTGAAACACCTAAGTCGCAGGAAGTAGTCCCTGAAAAACTAACTCAATTCTCACTGGACAACAGTGTACTAAATGCTCCTGCATCTAATTCAGATGGTTTTTTCAAGAAATACATGTGCTCCTTCAACTTATCTGAAAAGCCTCTCTGGAGAAAACAGAGACTATCTCCTTCTTGAAAACTATTATTGGCAGGAAGGATTCCTTTAATAGGTGACTCAGTTCTCCCAGCGAAACGATGCACTAGGTGCTCCTGCTTTTAAAACAAATGGTTTTCTTTTGGGTGATACCCTGTTTCTTCAACTTAGTTGAATAGGCCTATTTGATGTAAACAGAGCCTATCTGCACCTTCAAACACCTAACATGCAAGAAGTATCCTTTGAAAAACTAACTCAGTTCTCACTGGGCAAAAATGTGCTAGATGCCCAAGTTTCTAACAAAGATGGTTTTCTTTTGAGAGATATATATGTTCCTCCTACTTCTCTGAATAGTCCTATCTGGGGCAAACTGAGCCTACCTGCACCTTGAAACACCTAGGTGGAAGAATGTATTCCTTTCCAAACCTAAATTGATTCTCACAGGGAAACGTGCTAGATGCAACAGCCTCTAACATAGATGATTTTCTTCTGAGAGATACATGTGTTTCTTCAAGTCACATGAGTAGGCCTATTTGGAGAAATCAGAGCCTATCTCCACCTTGAAAACTCCAATTGGAGGAAGTATTCCTTTCAAACACTAACTCAATTCTCACAGGGAAACAATGTGCAAGATGGTCCTGCTTCTAACATATATGGGTTTCTTTTGAGAGAAATATTTCTTTCTTCAAGTCAGCTGAATACACCTATTTAGAGCCAACAGACCTTCTCCACCTTGAAACACCTAGGTTGCAGAAAGTATTCTTTCAAAAACTAAGTCAATTCTCACAGGGAAACAATGCAGTAGTTGTTCCTGCTTCTAACATGGATGATTTTCTTTATAGAGGTACATGTGTTTTCTCAACTCAGATGAGTAGGCCCATCTGGGACAAAATGAGCCTTTCTCCACCGTGAAAACTATTATTTGCAGGAAGTATTCGTTTCAAAAGCTAACTCAATTCTTACAGGGAAATATAGTGCTATATGCTGCAGCATCTAACATAGATGGTTTTCTTTTGAGGGATATAATGTTTCTTCAACACAGCACAATGAGTGTATTTGGAGAAAACTGAGCCTATTTACACCAAGAAAACTATGAATTGCTGGTAGTATTCCTTTCAAAAACTAACTGAAATCTCCCATGGAAACAGTGTGCTAGGTATATGCAGCTTCAAACACAGATTTTTCTCTTTTTAGAGATACATATTTTTCTTCAACTCAACTCAATATCTCTACCTGGAATACCTAAGTTACAGGCTGTATTCCTTACAAAAACTAACTCAGTTGTCACAGGGAAACAATATGCTAGATGCTCCTGCTTCTAACACAGATGGGTTCCTTTTGAACGATATATGTGTTTCTTCAACTTGGTTGCATAGACCTTTTTGGAGCAAAATGAGCCTTTCTCCACCTTGAAAACTCTGAATTGCTAAATGATTACTTTCTAAAACTAACTCAACTCTCTATGGAAAACAATATGCTACGTGCTGCAACGTCTAACGTAGATGCTTTTCTTTGGAGAGATACAAGTGTTCTACCAAGCTGAATAGGCCTATTTGAAGCAAACAGAGCTTATCTCCACCTTGAAACACCTAAGTTGCAGGAAGCATTCCTTTCAAAAACTAAATAAATTCTCACTGGGCAACAATGAACTAGATGTTCCTGCTTCTAACACAGGTGGTTTTCTTTTGAGAAATACATGTGTTCCTTCAACTTAACCGAATAGGGCTATGTGGAGTAAACCGAGCCTATCTCCACCTTGTTAAACCTACTTTGCTGGATGTATTCTTTGAAAAACTAACTGAATTCTCAATGGGCAACAATGCGCCAGATGCTCCTGATTCTAACAAAATGCTTTTCTTTCAAGAGAAACATGTGTTCCTTCAACTTAGCTGAATATGCCTATCTGTAGCAAACAGAGGCTATCCTCACTTTGTAACACCTAAGTTGCAGGACATATTCCTTTCAAAAAGCTAACTCGATTCTCACCAGGAAAAAATGTGCTAGATGCGGAACCCTGCAACATAGATAGTTTTTTCTAGAGAGATATATGTGTTTCTTTAACTCAGCTGAATCGGCCATTTTGAAATTAGTGAGCCTTTTTTCACCTTGGAAACTATGATTTATAGGAAGTTTTCTTTTCAAAAACTAACTGAAGCTCACAGGAAAACAATGTGCTGGATGCTCATGCATCTAACAAGATGATTTTCTTACAAGAGATATATGTTTTTATTCCACCTAGCTGAAAAGGCCTATTTGGAGCAAACAGAGCCTAACTCCAACTTGAAAGACCTAAGTTGCAGGAAGTCTTCCTTGAAAAACTCTCTCAATTCTCACTTAGCCACAATGCACTAGATGCTCATGCTTCTCACACAGATGGTTTTCTTTCCAGTAATACAAATGTTTCTTCAACTTAGCTGAATAAGTCTACTTTGAGCAAACAGAGCCTATCTCCATCTTGAAACACCTAAGTTGCAGAAAGTATTCTTTTCAAAAGCTAACTCAATTCTCACAGGGAAACAATGCACTAGATGCTCCTGCTTCTAACATAGATGGCTTTCTTTATGGAGATACATGTTTATCTTCAACCTTGCTGAGTATGCCTGTTTGAACTAAGCATAGCTTACCTCCACCTTGAAACACCCAAGTTGCAGGAAGTATTCCTTGGAAAACTAACTCAATACTCACTGGGCAACAATGAGCTAGATGCTCCTGCTTCTAACACAGATGGTTGTCTTTGGAGATATACATTTGTTTCTTTACCTTAGCTGAATAGACATATTTGGAGCAAACAGAGGCTGTCTTCACCTTGTGACACCTAAGTTGCAGGAATAGTTCCTTTCAAAAGCTAACTAGAATTCTCACTTGGAAACAATGTTCTAGATGCCAAAGCTTTTAACACAGATTGTTCTCTTTGGAGAGACAAATGTGCTTCTTCAACTTAGATGAATAGGCCTATTTGGAACAAATGACCCTTTCTCCACCTGAAAAACTATGATTGTTCTGGAAGTATTTCTTTCAAAACCTAACTCACTTCTCAATCAGCAACAATTTGCTAGATGTCGTGCATCTAACATAGATGGATTTGGTTCGAGAGATATATGTGTTCCTTCAAATTAGCTGAATAGACATATTTTTAGCAAACAGAGCCAAATCTCCACCTTGAAACACCTAAGTTGCAGGAAGTATTCCTTGAAAAACTATCTCAATTGTCACTGGGCAACCAAGCCCTAACATGCCCCTGCTTCTAACACAGATGGTTTTCTTTCAAGAGACATGTGTTCCTTCAACTTAGCTGAATAGGCTTATCTGGATTAAACAGAGGCAATCTTCACCTTGTAACACCTAAGGTGCAGAAGCATTTCGTTCAAAAACTACCTCATTCTCACATTGAAACAATGTTCTATATGTCAATGCTTGTACAACACATGGTTGTCTTTGGAGAGATACATGTGTTTCTTCAACACAACTGAATAGGCCTATTTGGAACAAAATGAGCCTTTCTCCACCTTGAAACACAAAGGTCGCAGGAAGGATTCCTTGAAAAACTAACTCAATTCTCACTGGACAACTATGTGCTAGGTGCTCTTCCTTGTGACATAGATGGTTATCTTTCGAGAGAAACTTGTGCTCCTTCAACTTAGCTGAATAGGCCCATCTGCATCAAACAGAGCCTATCTCCACTTTGAAAACTATGATTTGAGGGAATATTCCCTTGAAAAACTAACTCAATTCTCAGTAATAAACTAGGTGCTTGGTATTCCTGCTTCTGACACAGATGGTTTTATGCCGAGAGATACAGATGTTTCTTCAGTTAGGTGAATAGGCCTATTTGAAACAAAATGAGCATTTCTCCAACTTGAAAGCTGTGATTTTTCTGGCAGTATTTCTTTCAAAAACTAACTGAATTCACACTGGGCAACAATGTCCTAGATGCTCCTGCTTCTAACACAGACAGTTTTGTTTGGAGAGATACATGTGTTCCTTCCAAGAAGCAGAACAGGCCTATCTGGAGGAACAGAGCCTATCTCCGCCTTGATCCACCCAATTTGCAGGAATTATTCCTTGAAAAGCTATCTAAGTTCCCACTGGACAACAATGCGGTAGATGCTCCTGCTTCTTACACAGATGGGTTTCTTTCGAGAGATACATGTGTTCCTTCAACTTAGCAGAATAGTCCTATCTGGAGCAAAGAGAGGCTATCTTCACCTGGAAATGTATGATTTGCAGGAAGTATTACTTGCAAAAAACTAACTCAATTCTCACAGGGAAACAATGTGCTAGATACGCCTGCTTCTAACACAGACAGTTTTCGTTTTAGCAATACATGTGTTTTTTCAATATAGCTGAATAAGCCTACTTGGAGCAAGCAGAGCCTATCTCCACCTTGAAACACCTAAGTCGCAGGAAGTAGTCCCTGAAAAACTAACTCAATTCTCACTGGACAACAGTGTACTAAATGCTCCTGCATCTAATTCAGATGGTTTTTTCAAGAAATACATGTGCTCCTTCAACTTATCTGAAAAGCCTCTCTGGAGAAAACAGAGACTATCTCCTTCTTGAAAACTATTATTGGCAGGAAGGATTCCTTTAATAGGTGACTCAGTTCTCCCAGCGAAACGATGCACTAGGTGCTCCTGCTTTTAAAACAAATGGTTTTCTTTTGGGTGATACCCTGTTTCTTCAACTTAGTTGAATAGGCCTATTTGATGTAAACAGAGCCTATCTGCACCTTCAAACACCTAACATGCAAGAAGTATCCTTTGAAAAACTAACTCAGTTCTCACTGGGCAAAAATGTGCTAGATGCCCAAGTTTCTAACAAAGATGGTTTTCTTTTGAGAGATATATATGTTCCTCCTACTTCTCTGAATAGTCCTATCTGGGGCAAACTGAGCCTACCTGCACCTTGAAACACCTAGGTGGAAGAATGTATTCCTTTCCAAACCTAAATTGATTCTCACAGGGAAACGTGCTAGATGCAACAGCCTCTAACATAGATGATTTTCTTCTGAGAGATACATGTGTTTCTTCAAGTCACATGAGTAGGCCTATTTGGAGAAATCAGAGCCTATCTCCACCTTGAAAACTCCAATTGGAGGAAGTATTCCTTTCAAACACTAACTCAATTCTCACAGGGAAACAATGTGCAAGATGGTCCTGCTTCTAACATATATGGGTTTCTTTTGAGAGATACATTTCTTTCTTCAAGTCAGCTGAATACACCTATTTAGAGCCAACAGACCTTCTCCACCTTGAAACACCTAGGTTGCAGAAAGTATTCTTTCAAAAACTAAGTCAATTCTCACAGGGAAACAATGCAGTAGTTGTTCCTGCTTCTAACATGGATGATTTTCTTTATAGAGGTACATGTGTTTTCTCAACTCAGATGAGTAGGCCCATCTGGGACAAAATGAGCCTTTCTCCACCGTGAAAACTATTATTTGCAGGAAGTATTCGTTTCAAGAGCTAACTCAATTCTTACAGGGAAATATAGTGCTATATGCTGCAGCATCTAACATAGATGGTTTTCTTTTGAGGGATATAATGTTTCTTCAACACAGCACAATGAGTGTATTTGGAGAAAACTGAGCCTATTTACACCAAGAAAACTATGAATTGCTGGTAGTATTCCTTTCAAAAACTAACTGAAATCTCCCATGGAAACAGTGTGCTAGGTATATGCAGCTTCAAACACAGATTTTTCTCTTTTTAGAGATACATATTTTTCTTCAACTCAACTCAATATCTCTACCTGGAATACCTAAGTTACAGGCTGTATTCCTTACAAAAACTAACTCAGTTGTCACAGGGAAACAATATGCTAGATGCTCCTGCTTCTAACACAGATGGGTTCCTTTTGAACGATATATGTGTTTCTTCAACTTGGTTGCATAGACCTTTTTGGACCAAAATGAGCCTTTCTCCACCTTGAAAACTCTGAATTGCTAAATGATTACTTTCTAAAACTAACTCAACTCTCTATGGAAAACAATATGCTACGTGCTGCAACGTCTAACGTAGATGCTTTTCTTTGGAGAGATACAAGTGTTCTACCAAGCTGAATAGGCCTATTTGAAGCAAACAGAGCTTATCTCCACCTTGAAACACCTAAGTTGCAGGAAGCATTCCTTTCAAAAACTAAATAAATTCTCACTGGGCAACAATGAACTAGATGTTCCTGCTTCTAACACAGGTGGTTTTCTTTTGAGAAATACATGTGTTCCTTCAACTTAACCGAATAGGGCTATGTGGAGTAAACCGAGCCTATCTCCACCTTGTTAAACCTACTTTGCTGGATGTATTCTTTGAAAAACTAACTGAATTCTCAATGGGCAACAATGCGCCAGATGCTCCTGATTCTAACAAAATGCTTTTCTTTCAAGAGAAACATGTGTTCCTTCAACTTAGCTGAATATGCCTATCTGTAGCAAACAGAGGCTATCCTCACTTTGTAACACCTAAGTTGCAGGACATATTCCTTTCAAAAAGCTAACTCGATTCTCACCAGGAAAAAATGTGCTAGATGCGGAACCCTGCAACATAGATAGTTTTTTCTATAGAGATATATGTGTTTCTTTAACTCAGCTGAATCGGCCATTTTGAAATTAGTGAGCCTTTTTTCACCTTGGAAACTATGATTTATAGGAAGTTTTCTTTTCAAAAACTAACTGAAGCTCACAGGAAAACAATGTGCTGGATGCTCATGCATCTAACAAGATGATTTTCTTACAAGAGATATATGTTTTTATTCCACCTAGCTGAAAAGGCCTATTTGGAGCAAACAGAGCCTATCTCCAACTTGAAAGACCTAAGTTGCAGGAAGTCTTCCTTGAAAAACTCTCTCAATTCTCACTTAGCCACAATGCACTAGATGCTCATGCTTCTCACACAGATGGTTTTCTTTCCAGTAATACAAATGTTTCTTCAACTTAGCTGAATAAGTCTACTTTGAGCAAACAGAGCCTATCTCCATCTTGAAACACCTAAGTTGCAGAAAGTATTCTTCTCAAAAGCTAACTCAATTCTCACAGGGAAACAATGCACTAGATGCTCCTGCTTCTAACATAGATGGCTTTCTTTATGGAGATACATGTTTATCTTCAACCTTGCTGAGTATGCCTGTTTGAACTAAGCATAGCTTACCTCCACCTTGAAACACCCAAGTTGCAGGAAGTATTCCTTGGAAAACTAACTCAATACTCACTGGGCAACAATGAGCTAGATGCTCCTGCTTCTAACACAGATGGTTGTCTTTGGAGATATACATTTGTTTCTTTACCTTAGCTGAATAGACATATTTGGAGCAAACAGAGGCTGTCTTCACCTTGTGACACCTAAGTTGCAGGAATAGTTCCTTTCAAAAGCTAACTAGAATTCTCACTTGTAAACAATGTTCTAGATGCCAAAGCTTTTAACACAGATTGTTCTCTTTGGAGAGACAAATGTGCTTCTTCAACTTAGATGAATAGGCCTATTTGGAACAAATGACCCTTTCTCCACCTGAAAAACTATGATTGTTCTGGAAGTATTTCTTTCAAAACCTAACTCACTTCTCAATCAGCAACAATTTGCTAGATGTCGTGCATCTAACATAGATGGATTTGGTTCGAGAGATATATGTGTTCCTTCAAATTAGCTGAATAGACATATTTTTAGCAAACAGAGCCAAATCTCCACCTTGAAACACCTAAGTTGCAGGACGTATTCCTTGAAAAACTAACTCAATTGTCACTGGGCAACCAAGCCCTAACATGCCCCTGCTTCTAACACAGATGGTTTTCTTTCAAGAGACATGTGTTCCTTCAACTTAGCTGAATAGGCTTATCTGGATTAAACAGAGGCAATCTTCACCTTGTAACACCTAAGGTGCAGAAGCATTTCGTTCAAAAACTACCTCATTCTCACATTGAAACAATGTTCTATATGTCAATGCTTGTACAACACATGGTTGTCTTTGGAGAGATACATGTGTTTCTTCAACACAACTGAATAGGCCTATTTGGAACAAAATGAGCCTTTCTCCACCTTGAAACACAAAGGTCGCAGGAAGGATTCCTTGAAAAACTAACTCAATTCTCACTGGACAACAATGCGCTAGGTGCTCTTCCTTGTGACATAGATGGTTATCTTTCGAGAGAAACTTGTGCTCCTTCAACTTAGCTGAATAGGCCCATCTGCATCAAACAGAGCCTATCTCCACTTTGAAAACTATGATTTGAGGGAATATTCCCTGGAAAAACTAACTCAATTCTCAGTAATAAACTAGGTGCTTGCTATTCCTGCTTCTGACACAGATGGTTTTATGCCGAGAGATACAGATGTTTCTTCAGTTAGGTGAATAGGCCTATTTGAAACAAAATGAGCATTTCTCCAACTTGAAAGCTGTGATTTTTCTGGCAGTATTTCTTTCAAAAACTAACTGAATTCACACTGGGCAACAATGTCCTAGATGCTCCTGCTTCTAACACAGACAGTTTTGTTTGGAGAGATACATGTGTTCCTTCCAAGAAGCAGAACAGGCCTATCTGGAGGAACAGAGCCTATCTCCGCCTTGATCCACCCAATTTGCAGGAATTATTCCTTGAAAAGCTATCTAAGTTCCCACTGGACAACAATGCGGTAGATGCTCCTGCTTCTTACACAGATGGGTTTCTTTCGAGAGATACATGTGTTCCTTCAACTTAGCAGAATAGTCCTATCTGGAGCAAAGAGAGGCTATCTTCACCTGGAAATGTATGATTTGCAGGAAGTATTACTTGCAAAAAACTAACTCAATTCTCACAGGGAAACAATGTGCTAGATACGCCTGCTTCTAACACAGACAGTTTTCGTTTTAGCAATACATGTGTTTTTTCAATATAGCTGAATAAGCCTACTTGGAGCAAGCAGAGCCTATCTCCACCTTGAAAAACCTAAGTCGCAGGAAGTAGTCCCTGAAAAACTAACTCAATTCTCACTGGACAACAGTGTACTAAATGCTCCTGCATCTAATTCAGATGGTTTTTTCAAGAAATACATGTGCTCCTTCAACTTATCTGAAAAGCCTCTCTGGAGAAAACAGAGACTATCTCCTTCTTGAAAACTATTATTGGCAGGAAGGATTCCTTTAATAGGTGACTCAGTTCTCCCAGCGAAACGATGCACTAGGTGCTCCTGCTTTTAAAACAAATGGTTTTCTTTTGGGTGATACCCTGTTTCTTCAACTTAGTTGAATAGGCCTATTTGATGTAAACAGAGCCTATCTGCACCTTCAAACACCTAACATGCAAGAAGTATCCTTTGAAAAACTAACTCAGTTCTCACTGGGCAAAAATGTGCTAGATGCCCAAGTTTCTAACAAAGATGGTTTTCTTTTGAGAGATATATATGTTCCTCCTACTTCTCTGAATAGTCCTATCTGGGGCAAACTGAGCCTACCTGCACCTTGAAACACCTAGGTGGAAGAATGTATTCCTTTCCAAACCTAAATTGATTCTCACAGGGAAACGTGCTAGATGCAACAGCCTCTAACATAGATGATTTTCTTCTGAGAGATACATGTGTTTCTTCAAGTCACATGAGTAGGCCTATTTGGAGAAATCAGAGCCTATCTCCACCTTGAAAACTCCAATTGGAGGAAGTATTCCTTTCAAACACTAACTCAATTCTCACAGGGAAACAATGTGCAAGATGGTCCTGCTTCTAACATATATGGGTTTCTTTTGAGAGATACATTTCTTTCTTCAAGTCAGCTGAATACACCTATTTAGAGCCAACAGACCTTCTCCACCTTGAAACACCTAGGTTGCAGAAAGTATTCTTTCAAAAACTAAGTCAATTCTCACAGGGAAACAATGCAGTAGTTGTTCCTGCTTCTAACATGGATGATTTTCTTTATAGAGGTACATGTGTTTTCTCAACTCAGATGAGTAGGCCCATCTGGGACAAAATGAGCCTTTCTCCACCGTGAAAACTATTATTTGCAGGAAGTATTCGTTTCAAGAGCTAACTCAATTCTTACAGGGAAATATAGTGCTATATGCTGCAGCATCTAACATAGATGGTTTTCTTTTGAGGGATATAATGTTTCTTCAACACAGCACAATGAGTGTATTTGGAGAAAACTGAGCCTATTTACACCAAGAAAACTATGAATTGCTGGTAGTATTCCTTTCAAAAACTAACTGAAATCTCCCATGGAAACAGTGTGCTAGGTATATGCAGCTTCAAACACAGATTTTTCTCTTTTTAGAGATACATATTTTTCTTCAACTCAACTCAATATCTCTACCTGGAATACCTAAGTTACAGGCTGTATTCCTTACAAAAACTAACTCAGTTGTCACAGGGAAACAATATGCTAGATGCTCCTGCTTCTAACACAGATGGGTTCCTTTTGAACGATATATGTGTTTCTTCAACTTGGTTGCATAGACCTTTTTGGACCAAAATGAGCCTTTCTCCACCTTGAAAACTCTGAATTGCTAAATGATTACTTTCTAAAACTAACTCAACTCTCTATGGAAAACAATATGCTACGTGCTGCAACGTCTAACGTAGATGCTTTTCTTTGGAGAGATACAAGTGTTCTACCAAGCTGAATAGGCCTATTTGAAGCAAACAGAGCTTATCTCCACCTTGAAACACCTAAGTTGCAGGAAGCATTCCTTTCAAAAACTAAATAAATTCTCACTGGGCAACAATGAACTAGATGTTCCTGCTTCTAACACAGGTGGTTTTCTTTTGAGAAATACATGTGTTCCTTCAACTTAACCGAATAGGGCTATGTGGAGTAAACCGAGCCTATCTCCACCTTGTTAAACCTACTTTGCTGGATGTATTCTTTGAAAAACTAACTGAATTCTCAATGGGCAACAATGCGCCAGATGCTCCTGATTCTAACAAAATGCTTTTCTTTCAAGAGAAACATGTGTTCCTTCAACTTAGCTGAATATGCCTATCTGTAGCAAACAGAGGCTATCCTCACTTTGTAACACCTAAGTTGCAGGACATATTCCTTTCAAAAAGCTAACTCAATTCTCACCAGGAAAAAATGTGCTAGATGCGGAACCCTGCAACATAGATAGTTTTTTCTAGAGAGATATATGTGTTTCTTTAACTCAGCTGAATCGGCCATTTTGAAATTAGTGAGCCTTTTTTCACCTTGGAAACTATGATTTATAGGAAGTTTTCTTTTCAAAAACTAACTGAAGCTCACAGGAAAACAATGTGCTGGATGCTCATGCATCTAACAAGATGATTTTCTTACAAGAGATATATGTTTTTATTCCACCTAGCTGAAAAGGCCTATTTGGAGCAAACAGAGCCTATCTCCAACTTGAAAGACCTAAGTTGCAGGAAGTCTTCCTTGAAAAACTCTCTCAATTCTCACTTAGCCACAATGCACTAGATGCTCATGCTTCTCACACAGATGGTTTTCTTTCCAGTAATACAAATGTTTCTTCAACTTAGCTGAATAAGTCTACTTTGAGCAAACAGAGCCTATCTCCATCTTGAAACACCTAAGTTGCAGAAAGTATTCTTCTCAAAAGCTAACTCAATTCTCACAGGGAAACAATGCACTAGATGCTCCTGCTTCTAACATAGATGGCTTTCTTTATGGAGATACATGTTTATCTTCAACCTTGCTGAGTATGCCTGTTTGAACTAAGCATAGCTTACCTCCACCTTGAAACACCCAAGTTGCAGGAAGTATTCCTTGGAAAACTAACTCAATACTCACTGGGCAACAATGAGCTAGATGCTCCTGCTTCTAACACAGATGGTTGTCTTTGGAGATATACATTTGTTTCTTTACCTTAGCTGAATAGACATATTTGGAGCAAACAGAGGCTGTCTTCACCTTGTGACACCTAAGTTGCAGGAATAGTTCCTTTCAAAAGCTAACTAGAATTCTCACTTGGAAACAATGTTCTAGATGCCAAAGCTTTTAACACAGATTGTTCTCTTTGGAGAGACAAATGTGCTTCTTCAACTTAGATGAATAGGCCTATTTGGAACAAATGACCCTTTCTCCACCTGAAAAACTATGATTGTTCTGGAAGTATTTCTTTCAAAACCTAACTCACTTCTCAATCAGCAACAATTTGCTAGATGTCGTGCATCTAACATAGATGGATTTGGTTCGAGAGATATATGTGTTCCTTCAAATTAGCTGAATAGACATATTTTTAGCAAACAGAGCCAAATCTCCACCTTGAAACACCTAAGTTGCAGGACGTATTCCTTGAAAAACTAACTCAATTGTCACTGGGCAACCAAGCCCTAACATGCCCCTGCTTCTAACACAGATGGTTTTCTTTCAAGAGACATGTGTTCCTTCAACTTAGCTGAATAGGCTTATCTGGATTAAACAGAGGCAATCTTCACCTTGTAACACCTAAGGTGCAGAAGCATTTCGTTCAAAAACTACCTCATTCTCACATTGAAACAATGTTCTATATGTCAATGCTTGTACAACACATGGTTGTCTTTGGAGAGATACATGTGTTTCTTCAACACAACTGAATAGGCCTATTTGGAACAAAATGAGCCTTTCTCCACCTTGAAACACAAAGGTCGCAGGAAGGATTCCTTGAAAAACTAACTCAATTCTCACTGGACAACAATGCGCTAGGTGCTCTTCCTTGTGACATAGATGGTTATCTTTCGAGAGAAACTTGTGCTCCTTCAACTTAGCTGAATAGGCCCATCTGCATCAAACAGAGCCTATCTCCACTTTGAAAACTATGATTTGAGGGAATATTCCCTTGAAAAACTAACTCAATTCTCAGTAATAAACTAGGTGCTTGCTATTCCTGCTTCTGACACAGATGGTTTTATGCCGAGAGATACAGATGTTTCTTCAGTTAGGTGAATAGGCCTATTTGAAACAAAATGAGCATTTCTCCAACTTGAAAGCTGTGATTTTTCTGGCAGTATTTCTTTCAAAAACTAACTGAATTCACACTGGGCAACAATGTCCTAGATGCTCCTGCTTCTAACACAGACAGTTTTGTTTGGAGAGATACATGTGTTCCTTCCAAGAAGCAGAACAGGCCTATCTGGAGGAACAGAGCCTATCTCCGCCTTGATCCACCCAATTTGCAGGAATTATTCCTTGAAAAGCTATCTAAGTTCCCACTGGACAACAATGCGGTAGATGCTCCTGCTTCTTACACAGATGGGTTTCTTTCGAGAGATACATGTGTTCCTTCAACTTAGCAGAATAGTCCTATCTGGAGCAAAGAGAGGCTATCTTCACCTGGAAATGTATGATTTGCAGGAAGTATTACTTGCAAAAAACTAACTCAATTCTCACAGGGAAACAATTTGCTAGATACGCCTGCTTCTAACACAGACAGTTTTCGTTTTAGCAATACATGTGTTTTTTCAATATAGCTGAATAAGCCTACTTGGAGCAAGCAGAGCCTATCTCCACCTTGAAAAACCTAAGTCGCAGGAAGTAGTCCCTGAAAAACTAACTCAATTCTCACTGGACAACAGTGTACTAAATGCTCCTGCATCTAATTCAGATGGTTTTTTCAAGAAATACATGTGCTCCTTCAACTTATCTGAAAAGCCTCTCTGGAGAAAACAGAGACTATCTCCTTCTTGAAAACTATTATTGGCAGGAAGGATTCCTTTAATAGGTGACTCAGTTCTCCCAGCGAAACGATGCACTAGGTGCTCCTGCTTTTAAAACAAATGGTTTTCTTTTGGGTGATACCCTGTTTCTTCAACTTAGTTGAATAGGCCTATTTGATGTAAACAGAGCCTATCTGCACCTTCAAACACCTAACATGCAAGAAGTATCCTTTGAAAAACTAACTCAGTTCTCACTGGGCAAAAATGTGCTAGATGCCCAAGTTTCTAACAAAGATGGTTTTCTTTTGAGAGATATATATGTTCCTCCTACTTCTCTGAATAGTCCTATCTGGGGCAAACTGAGCCTACCTGCACCTTGAAACACCTAGGTGGAAGAATGTATTCCTTTCCAAACCTAAATTGATTCTCACAGGGAAACGTGCTAGATGCAACAGCCTCTAACATAGATGATTTTCTTCTGAGAGATACATGTGTTTCTTCAAGTCACATGAGTAGGCCTATTTGGAGAAATCAGAGCCTATCTCCACCTTGAAAACTCCAATTGGAGGAAGTATTCCTTTCAAACACTAACTCAATTCTCACAGGGAAACAATGTGCAAGATGGTCCTGCTTCTAACATATATGGGTTTCTTTTGAGAGATACATTTCTTTCTTCAAGTCAGCTGAATACACCTATTTAGAGCCAACAGACCTTCTCCACCTTGAAACACCTAGGTTGCAGAAAGTATTCTTTCAAAAACTAACTCAATTCTCACAGGGAAACAATGCAGTAGTTGTTCCTGCTTCTAACATGGATGATTTTCTTTATAGAGGTACATGTGTTTTCTCAACTCAGATGAGTAGGCCCATCTGGGACAAAATGAGCCTTTCTCCACCGTGAAAACTATTATTTGCAGGAAGTATTCGTTTCAAGAGCTAACTCAATTCTTACAGGGAAATATAGTGCTATATGCTGCAGCATCTAACATAGATGGTTTTCTTTTGAGGGATATAATGTTTCTTCAACACAGCACAATGAGTGTATTTGGAGAAAACTGAGCCTATTTACACCAAGAAAACTATGAATTGCTGGTAGTATTCCTTTCAAAAACTAACTGAAATCTCCCATGGAAACAGTGTGCTAGGTATATGCAGCTTCAAACACAGATTTTTCTCTTTTTAGAGATACATATTTTTCTTCAACTCAACTCAATATCTCTACCTGGAATACCTAAGTTACAGGCTGTATTCCTTACAAAAACTAACTCAGTTGTCACAGGGAAACAATATGCTAGATGCTCCTGCTTCTAACACAGATGGGTTCCTTTTGAACGATATATGTGTTTCTTCAACTTGGTTGCATAGACCTTTTTGGACCAAAATGAGCCTTTCTCCACCTTGAAAACTCTGAATTGCTAAATGATTACTTTCTAAAACTAACTCAACTCTCTATGGAAAACAATATGCTACGTGCTGCAACGTCTAACGTAGATGCTTTTCTTTGGAGAGATACAAGTGTTCTACCAAGCTGAATAGGCCTATTTGAAGCAAACAGAGCTTATCTCCACCTTGAAACACCTAAGTTGCAGGAAGCATTCCTTTCAAAAACTAAATAAATTCTCACTGGGCAACAATGAACTAGATGTTCCTGCTTCTAACACAGGTGGTTTTCTTTTGAGAAATACATGTGTTCCTTCAACTTAACCGAATAGGGCTATGTGGAGTAAACCGAGCCTATCTCCACCTTGTTAAACCTACTTTGCTGGATGTATTCTTTGAAAAACTAACTGAATTCTCAATGGGCAACAATGCGCCAGATGCTCCTGATTCTAACAAAATGCTTTTCTTTCAAGAGAAACATGTGTTCCTTCAACTTAGCTGAATATGCCTATCTGTAGCAAACAGAGGCTATCCTCACTTTGTAACACCTAAGTTGCAGGACATATTCCTTTCAAAAAGCTAACTCGATTCTCACCAGGAAAAAATGTGCTAGATGCGGAACCCTGCAACATAGATAGTTTTTTCTAGAGAGATATATGTGTTTCTTTAACTCAGCTGAATCGGCCATTTTGAAATTAGTGAGCCTTTTTTCACCTTGGAAACTATGATTTATAGGAAGTTTTCTTTTCAAAAACTAACTGAAGCTCACAGGAAAACAATGTGCTGGATGCTCATGCATCTAACAAGATGATTTTCTTACAAGAGATATATGTTTTTATTCCACCTAGCTGAAAAGGCCTATTTGGAGCAAACAGAGCCTATCTCCAACTTGAAAGACCTAAGTTGCAGGAAGTCTTCCTTGAAAAACTCTCTCAATTCTCACTTAGCCACAATGCACTAGATGCTCATGCTTCTCACACAGATGGTTTTCTTTCCAGTAATACAAATGTTTCTTCAACTTAGCTGAATAAGTCTACTTTGAGCAAACAGAGCCTATCTCCATCTTGAAACACCTAAGTTGCAGAAAGTATTCTTTTCAAAAGCTAACTCAATTCTCACAGGGAAACAATGCACTAGATGCTCCTGCTTCTAACATAGATGGCTTTCTTTATGGAGATACATGTTTATCTTCAACCTTGCTGAGTATGCCTGTTTGAACTAAGCATAGCTTACCTCCACCTTGAAACACCCAAGTTGCAGGAAGTATTCCTTGGAAAACTAACTCAATACTCACTGGGCAACAATGAGCTAGATGCTCCTGCTTCTAACACAGATGGTTGTCTTTGGAGATATACATTTGTTTCTTTACCTTAGCTGAATAGACATATTTGGAGCAAACAGAGGCTGTCTTCACCTTGTGACACCTAAGTTGCAGGAATAGTTCCTTTCAAAAGCTAACTAGAATTCTCACTTGGAAACAATGTTCTAGATGCCAAAGCTTTTAACACAGATTGTTCTCTTTGGAGAGACAAATGTGCTTCTTCAACTTAGATGAATAGGCCTATTTGGAACAAATGACCCTTTCTCCACCTGAAAAACTATGATTGTTCTGGAAGTATTTCTTTCAAAACCTAACTCACTTCTCAATCAGCAACAATTTGCTAGATGTCGTGCATCTAACATAGATGGATTTGGTTCGAGAGATATATGTGTTCCTTCAAATTAGCTGAATAGACATATTTTTAGCAAACAGAGCCAAATCTCCACCTTGAAACACCTAAGTTGCAGGACGTATTCCTTGAAAAACTAACTCAATTGTCACTGGGCAACCAAGCCCTAACATGCCCCTGCTTCTAACACAGATGGTTTTCTTTCAAGAGACATGTGTTCCTTCAACTTAGCTGAATAGGCTTATCTGGATTAAACAGAGGCAATCTTCACCTTGTAACACCTAAGGTGCAGAAGCATTTCGTTCAAAAACTACCTCATTCTCACATTGAAACAATGTTCTATATGTCAATGCTTGTACAACACATGGTTGTCTTTGGAGAGATACATGTGTTTCTTCAACACAACTGAATAGGCCTATTTGGAACAAAATGAGCCTTTCTCCACCTTGAAACACAAAGGTCGCAGGAAGGATTCCTTGAAAAACTAACTCAATTCTCACTGGACAACAATGCGCTAGGTGCTCTTCCTTGTGACATAGATGGTTATCTTTCGAGAGAAACTTGTGCTCCTTCAACTTAGCTGAATAGGCCCATCTGCATCAAACAGAGCCTATCTCCACTTTGAAAACTATGATTTGAGGGAATATTCCCTTGAAAAACTAACTCAATTCTCAGTAATAAACTAGGTGCTTGCTATTCCTGCTTCTGACACAGATGGTTTTATGCCGAGAGATACAGATGTTTCTTCAGTTAGGTGAATAGGCCTATTTGAAACAAAATGAGCATTTCTCCAACTTGAAAGCTGTGATTTTTCTGGCAGTATTTCTTTCAAAAACTAACTGAATTCACACTGGGCAACAATGTCCTAGATGCTCCTGCTTCTAACACAGACAGTTTTGTTTGGAGAGATACATGTGTTCCTTCCAAGAAGCAGAACAGGCCTATCTGGAGGAACAGAGCCTATCTCCGCCTTGATCCACCCAATTTGCAGGAATTATTCCTTGAAAAGCTATCTAAGTTCCCACTGGACAACAATGCGGTAGATGCTCCTGCTTCTTACACAGATGGGTTTCTTTCGAGAGATACATGTGTTCCTTCAACTTAGCAGAATAGTCCTATCTGGAGCAAAGAGAGGCTATCTTCACCTGGAAATGTATGATTTGCAGGAAGTATTACTTGCAAAAAACTAACTCAATTCTCACAGGGAAACAATTTGCTAGATACGCCTGCTTCTAACACAGACAGTTTTCGTTTTAGCAATACATGTGTTTTTTCAATATAGCTGAATAAGCCTACTTGGAGCAAGCAGAGCCTATCTCCACCTTGAAAAACCTAAGTCGCAGGAAGTAGTCCCTGAAAAACTAACTCAATTCTCACTGGACAACAGTGTACTAAATGCTCCTGCATCTAATTCAGATGGTTTTTTCAAGAAATACATGTGCTCCTTCAACTTATCTGAAAAGCCTCTCTGGAGAAAACAGAGACTATCTCCTTCTTGAAAACTATTATTGGCAGGAAGGATTCCTTTAATAGGTGACTCAGTTCTCCCAGCGAAACGATGCACTAGGTGCTCCTGCTTTTAAAACAAATGGTTTTCTTTTGGGTGATACCCTGTTTCTTCAACTTAGTTGAATAGGCCTATTTGATGTAAACAGAGCCTATCTGCACCTTCAAACACCTAACATGCAAGAAGTATCCTTTGAAAAACTAACTCAGTTCTCACTGGGCAAAAATGTGCTAGATGCCCAAGTTTCTAACAAAGATGGTTTTCTTTTGAGAGATATATATGTTCCTCCTACTTCTCTGAATAGTCCTATCTGGGGCAAACTGAGCCTACCTGCACCTTGAAACACCTAGGTGGAAGAATGTATTCCTTTCCAAACCTAAATTGATTCTCACAGGGAAACGTGCTAGATGCAACAGCCTCTAACATAGATGATTTTCTTCTGAGAGATACATGTGTTTCTTCAAGTCACATGAGTAGGCCTATTTGGAGAAATCAGAGCCTATCTCCACCTTGAAAACTCCAATTGGAGGAAGTATTCCTTTCAAACACTAACTCAATTCTCACAGGGAAACAATGTGCAAGATGGTCCTGCTTCTAACATATATGGGTTTCTTTTGAGAGATACATTTCTTTCTTCAAGTCAGCTGAATACACCTATTTAGAGCCAACAGACCTTCTCCACCTTGAAACACCTAGGTTGCAGAAAGTATTCTTTCAAAAACTAACTCAATTCTCACAGGGAAACAATGCAGTAGTTGTTCCTGCTTCTAACATGGATGATTTTCTTTATAGAGGTACATGTGTTTTCTCAACTCAGATGAGTAGGCCCATCTGGGACAAAATGAGCCTTTCTCCACCGTGACAACTATTATTTGCAGGAAGTATTCGTTTCAAGAGCTAACTCAATTCTTACAGGGAAATATAGTGCTATATGCTGCAGCATCTAACATAGATGGTTTTCTTTTGAGGGATATAATGTTTCTTCAACACAGCACAATGAGTGTATTTGGAGAAAACTGAGCCTATTTACACCAAGAAAACTATGAATTGCTGGTAGTATTCCTTTCAAAAACTAACTGAAATCTCCCATGGAAACAGTGTGCTAGGTATATGCAGCTTCAAACACAGATTTTTCTCTTTTTAGAGATACATATTTTTCTTCAACTCAACTCAATATCTCTACCTGGAATACCTAAGTTACAGGCTGTATTCCTTACAAAAACTAACTCAGTTGTCACAGGGAAACAATATGCTAGATGCTCCTGCTTCTAACACAGATGGGTTCCTTTTGAACGATATATGTGTTTCTTCAACTTGGTTGCATAGACCTTTTTGGACCAAAATGAGCCTTTCTCCACCTTGAAAACTCTGAATTGCTAAATGATTACTTTCTAAAACTAACTCAACTCTCTATGGAAAACAATATGCTACGTGCTGCAACGTCTAACGTAGATGCTTTTCTTTGGAGAGATACAAGTGTTCTACCAAGCTGAATAGGCCTATTTGAAGCAAACAGAGCTTATCTCCACCTTGAAACACCTAAGTTGCAGGAAGCATTCCTTTCAAAAACTAAATAAATTCTCACTGGGCAACAATGAACTAGATGTTCCTGCTTCTAACACAGGTGGTTTTCTTTTGAGAAATACATGTGTTCCTTCAACTTAACCGAATAGGGCTATGTGGAGTAAACCGAGCCTATCTCCACCTTGTTAAACCTACTTTGCTGGATGTATTCTTTGAAAAACTAACTGAATTCTCAATGGGCAACAATGCGCCAGATGCTCCTGATTCTAACAAAATGCTTTTCTTTCAAGAGAAACATGTGTTCCTTCAACTTAGCTGAATATGCCTATCTGTAGCAAACAGAGGCTATCCTCACTTTGTAACACCTAAGTTGCAGGACATATTCCTTTCAAAAAGCTAACTCGATTCTCACCAGGAAAAAATGTGCTAGATGTGGAACCCTGCAACATAGATAGTTTTTTCTAGAGAGATATATGTGTTTCTTTAACTCAGCTGAATCGGCCATTTTGAAATTAGTGAGCCTTTTTTCACCTTGGAAACTATGATTTATAGGAAGTTTTCTTTTCAAAAACTAACTGAAGCTCACAGGAAAACAATGTGCTGGATGCTCATGCATCTAACAAGATGATTTTCTTACAAGAGATATATGTTTTTATTCCACCTAGCTGAAAAGGCCTATTTGGAGCAAACAGAGCCTATCTCCAACTTGAAAGACCTAAGTTGCAGGAAGTCTTCCTTGAAAAACTCTCTCAATTCTCACTTAGCCACAATGCACTAGATGCTCATGCTTCTCACACAGATGGTTTTCTTTCCAGTAATACAAATGTTTCTTCAACTTAGCTGAATAAGTCTACTTTGAGCAAACAGAGCCTATCTCCATCTTGAAACACCTAAGTTGCAGAAAGTATTCTTTTCAAAAGCTAACTCAATTCTCACAGGGAAACAATGCACTAGATGCTCCTGCTTCTAACATAGATGGCTTTCTTTATGGAGATACATGTTTATCTTCAACCTTGCTGAGTATGCCTGTTTGAACTAAGCATAGCTTACCTCCACCTTGAAACACCCAAGTTGCAGGAAGTATTCCTTGGAAAACTAACTCAATACTCACTGGGCAACAATGAGCTAGATGCTCCTGCTTCTAACACAGATGGTTGTCTTTGGAGATATACATTTGTTTCTTTACCTTAGCTGAATAGACATATTTGGAGCAAACAGAGGCTGTCTTCACCTTGTGACACCTAAGTTGCAGGAATAGTTCCTTTCAAAAGCTAACTAGAATTCTCACTTGGAAACAATGTTCTAGATGCCAAAGCTTTTAACACAGATTGTTCTCTTTGGAGAGACAAATGTGCTTCTTCAACTTAGATGAATAGGCCTATTTGGAACAAATGACCCTTTCTCCACCTGAAAAACTATGATTGTTCTGGAAGTATTTCTTTCAAAACCTAACTCACTTCTCAATCAGCAACAATTTGCTAGATGTCGTGCATCTAACATAGATGGATTTGGGTCGAGAGATATATGTGTTCCTTCAAATTAGCTGAATAGACATATTTTTAGCAAACAGAGCCAAATCTCCACCTTGAAACACCTAAGTTGCAGGACGTATTCCTTGAAAAACTAACTCAATTGTCACTGGGCAACCAAGCCCTAACATGCCCCTGCTTCTAACACAGATGGTTTTCTTTCAAGAGACATGTGTTCCTTCAACTTAGCTGAATAGGCTTATCTGGATTAAACAGAGGCAATCTTCACCTTGTAACACCTAAGGTGCAGAAGCATTTCGTTCAAAAACTACCTCATTCTCACATTGAAACAATGTTCTATATGTCAATGCTTGTACAACACATGGTTGTCTTTGGAGAGATACATGTGTTTCTTCAACACAACTGAATAGGCCTATTTGGAACAAAATGAGCCTTTCTCCACCTTGAAACACAAAGGTCGCAGGAAGGATTCCTTGAAAAACTAACTCAATTCTCACTGGACAACAATGCGCTAGGTGCTCTTCCTTGTGACATAGATGGTTATCTTTCGAGAGAAACTTGTGCTCCTTCAACTTAGCTGAATAGGCCCATCTGCATCAAACAGAGCCTATCTCCACTTTGAAAACTATGATTTGAGGGAATATTCCCTTGAAAAACTAACTCAATTCTCAGTAATAAACTAGGTGCTTGCTATTCCTGCTTCTGACACAGATGGTTTTATGCCGAGAGATACAGATGTTTCTTCAGTTAGGTGAATAGGCCTATTTGAAACAAAATGAGCATTTCTCCAACTTGAAAGCTGTGATTTTTCTGGCAGTATTTCTTTCAAAAACTAACTGAATTCACACTGGGCAACAATGTCCTAGATGCTCCTGCTTCTAACACAGACAGTTTTGTTTGGAGAGATACATGTGTTCCTTCCAAGAAGCAGAACAGGCCTATCTGGAGGAACAGAGCCTATCTCCGCCTTGATCCACCCAATTTGCAGGAATTATTCCTTGAAAAGCTATCTAAGTTCCCACTGGACAACAATGCGGTAGATGCTCCTGCTTCTTACACAGATGGGTTTCATTCGAGAGATACATGTGTTCCTTCAACTTAGCAGAATAGTCCTATCTGGAGCAAAGAGAGGCTATCTTCACCTGGAAATGTATGATTTGCAGGAAGTATTACTTGCAAAAAACTAACTCAATTCTCACAGGGAAACAATGTGCTAGATACGCCTGCTTCTAACACAGACAGTTTTCGTTTTAGCAATACATGTGTTTTTTCAATATAGCTGAATAAGCCTACTTGGAGCAAGCAGAGCCTATCTCCACCTTGAAACACCTAAGTCGCAGGAAGTAGTCCCTGAAAAACTAACTCAATTCTCACTGGACAACAGTGTACTAAATGCTCCTGCATCTAATTCAGATGGTTTTTTCAAGAAATACATGTGCTCCTTCAACTTATCTGAAAAGCCTCTCTGGAGAAAACAGAGACTATCTCCTTCTTGAAAACTATTATTGGCAGGAAGGATTCCTTTAATAGGTGACTCAGTTCTCCCAGCGAAACGATGCACTAGGTGCTCCTGCTTTTAAAACAAATGGTTTTCTTTTGGGTGATACCCTGTTTCTTCAACTTAGTTGAATAGGCCTATTTGATGTAAACAGAGCCTATCTGCACCTTCAAACACCTAACATGCAAGAAGTATCCTTTGAAAAACTAACTCAGTTCTCACTGGGCAAAAATGTGCTAGATGCCCAAGTTTCTAACAAAGATGGTTTTCTTTTGAGAGATATATATGTTCCTCCTACTTCTCTGAATAGTCCTATCTGGGGCAAACTGAGCCTACCTGCACCTTGAAACACCTAGGTGGAAGAATGTATTCCTTTCCAAACCTAAATTGATTCTCACAGGGAAACGTGCTAGATGCAACAGCCTCTAACATAGATGATTTTCTTCTGAGAGATACATGTGTTTCTTCAAGTCACATGAGTAGGCCTATTTGGAGAAATCAGAGCCTATCTCCACCTTGAAAACTCCAATTGGAGGAAGTATTCCTTTCAAACACTAACTCAATTCTCACAGGGAAACAATGTGCAAGATGGTCCTGCTTCTAACATATATGGGTTTCTTTTGAGAGATACACTTCTTTCTTCAAGTCAGCTGAATACACCTATTTAGAGCCAACAGACCTTCTCCACCTTGAAACACCTAGGTTGCAGAAAGTATTCTTTCAAAAACTAACTCAATTCTCACAGGGAAACAATGCAGTAGTTGTTCCTGCTTCTAACATGGATGATTTTCTTTATAGAGGTACATGTGTTTTCTCAACTCAGATGAGTAGGCCCATCTGGGACAAAATGAGCCTTTCTCCACCGTGAAAACTATTATTTGCAGGAAGTATTCGTTTCAAGAGCTAACTCAATTCTTACAGGGAAATATAGTGCTATATGCTGCAGCATCTAACATAGATGGTTTTCTTTTGAGGGATATAATGTTTCTTCAACACAGCACAATGAGTGTATTTGGAGAAAACTGAGCCTATTTACACCAAGAAAACTATGAATTGCTGGTAGTATTCCTTTCAAAAACTAACTGAAATCTCCCATGGAAACAGTGTGCTAGGTATATGCAGCTTCAAACACAGATTTTTCTCTTTTTAGAGATACATATTTTTCTTCAACTCAACTCAATATCTCTACCTGGAATACCTAAGTTACAGGCTGTATTCCTTACAAAAACTAACTCAGTTGTCACAGGGAAACAATATGCTAGATGCTCCTGCTTCTAACACAGATGGGTTCCTTTTGAACGATATATGTGTTTCTTCAACTTGGTTGCATAGACCTTTTTGGACCAAAATGAGCCTTTCTCCACCTTGAAAACTCTGAATTGCTAAATGATTACTTTCTAAAACTAACTCAACTCTCTATGGAAAACAATATGCTACGTGCTGCAACGTCTAACGTAGATGCTTTTCTTTGGAGAGATACAAGTGTTCTACCAAGCTGAATAGGCCTATTTGAAGCAAACAGAGCTTATCTCCACCTTGAAACACCTAAGTTGCAGGAAGCATTCCTTTCAAAAACTAAATAAATTCTCACTGGGCAACAATGAACTAGATGTTCCTGCTTCTAACACAGGTGGTTTTCTTTTGAGAAATACATGTGTTCCTTCAACTTAACCGAATAGGGCTATGTGGAGTAAACCGAGCCTATCTCCACCTTGTTAAACCTACTTTGCTGGATGTATTCTTTGAAAAACTAACTGAATTCTCAATGGGCAACAATGCGCCAGATGCTCCTGATTCTAACAAAATGCTTTTCTTTCAAGAGAAACATGCGTTCCTTCAACTTAGCTGAATATGCCTATCTGTAGCAAAGAGAGGCTATCCTCACTTTGTAACACCTAAGTTGCAGGACATATTCCTTTCAAAAAGCTAACTCGATTCTCACCAGGAAAAAATGTGCTAGATGCGGAACCCTGCAACATAGATAGTTTTTTCTAGAGAGATATATGTGTTTCTTTAACTCAGCTGAATCGGCCATTTTGAAATTAATGAGCCTTTTTTCACCTTGGAAATTATGATTTATAGGAAGTTTTCTTTTCAAAAACTAACTGAAGCTCACAGGAAAACAATGTGCTGGATGCTCATGCATCTAACAAGATGATTTTCTTACAAGAGATATATGTTTTTATTCCACCTAGCTGAAAAGGCCTATTTGGAGCAAACAGAGCCTATCTCCAACTTGAAAGACCTAAGTTGCAGGAAGTCTTCCTTGAAAAACTCTCTCAATTCTCACTTAGCCACAATGCACTAGATGCTCATGCTTCTCACACAGATGGATTTCTTTCCAGTAATACAAATGTTTCTTCAACTTAGCTGAATAAGTCTACTTTGAGCAAACAGAGCCTATCTCCATCTTGAAACACCTAAGTTGCAGAAAGTATTCTTTTCAAAAGCTAACTCAATTCTCACAGGGAAACAATGCACTAGATGCTCCTGCTTCTAACATAGATGGCTTTCTTTATGGAGATACATGTTTATCTTCAACCTTGCTGAGTATGCCTGTTTGAACTAAGCATAGCTTACCTCCACCTTGAAACACCCAAGTTGCAGGAAGTATTCCTTGGAAAACTAACTCAATACTCACTGGGCAACAATGAGCTAGATGCTCCTGCTTCTAACACAGATGGTTGTCTTTGGAGATATACATTTGTTTCTTTACCTTAGCTGAATAGACATATTTGGAGCAAACAGAGGCTGTCTTCACCTTGTGACACCTAAGTTGCAGGAATAGTTCCTTTCAAAAGCTAACTAGAATTCTCACTTGGAAACAATGTTCTAGATGCCAAAGCTTTTAACACAGATTGTTCTCTTTGGAGAGACAAATGTGCTTCTTCAACTTAGATGAATAGGCCTATTTGGAACAAATGACCCTTTCTCCACCTGAAAAACTATGATTGTTCTGGAAGTATTTCTTTCAAAACCTAACTCACTTCTCAATCAGCAACAATTTGCTAGATGTCGTGCATCTAACATAGATGGATTTGGTTCGAGAGATATATGTGTTCCTTCAAATTAGCTGAATAGACATATTTTTAGCAAACAGAGCCAAATCTCCACCTTGAAACACCTAAGTTGCAGGAAGTATTCCTTGAAAAACTAACTCAATTGTCACTGGGCAACCAAGCCCTAACATGCCCCTGCTTCTAACACAGATGGTTTTCTTTCAAGAGACATGTGTTCCTTCAACTTAGCTGAATAGGCTTATCTGGATTAAACAGAGGCAATCTTCACCTTGTAACACCTAAGGTGCAGAAGCATTTCGTTCAAAAACTACCTCATTCTCACATTGAAACAATGTTCTATATGTCAATGCTTGTACAACACATGGTTGTCTTTGGAGAGATACATGTGTTTCTTCAACACAACTGAATAGGCCTATTTGGAACAAAATGAGCCTTTCTCCACCTTGAAACACAAAGGTCGCAGGAAGGATTCCTTGAAAAACTAACTCAATTCTCACTGGACAACAATGCGCTAGGTGCTCTTCCTTGTGACATAGATGGTTATCTTTCGAGAGAAACTTGTGCTCCTTCAACTTAGCTGAATAGGCCCATCTGCATCAAACAGAGCCTATCTCCACTTTGAAAACTATGATTTGAGGGAATATTCCCTTGAAAAACTAACTCAATTCTCAGTAATAAACTAGGTGCTTGCTATTCCTGCTTCTGACACAGATGGTTTTATGCCGAGAGATACAGATGTTTCTTCAGTTAGGTGAATAGGCCTATTTGAAACAAAATGAGCATTTCTCCAACTTGAAAGCTGTGATTTTTCTGGCAGTATTTCTTTCAAAAACTAACTGAATTCACACTGGGCAACAATGTCCTAGATGCTCCTGCTTCTAACACAGACAGTTTTGTTTGGAGAGATACATGTGTTCCTTCCAAGAAGCAGAACAGGCCTATCTGGAGGAACAGAGCCTATCTCCGCCTTGATCCACCCAATGTGCAGGAATTATTCCTTGAAAAGCTATCTAAGTTCCCACTGGACAACAATGCGGTAGATGCTCCTGCTTCTTACACAGATGGGTTTCTTTCGAGAGATACATGTGTTCCTTCAACTTAGCAGAATAGTCCTATCTGGAGCAAAGAGAGGCTATCTTCACCTGGAAATGTATGATTTGCAGGAAGTATTACTTGCAAAAAACTAACTCAATTCTCACAGGGAAACAATGTGCTAGATACGCCTGCTTCTAACACAGACAGTTTACGTTTTAGCAATACATGTGTTTTTTCAATATAGCTGAATAAGCCTACTTGGAGCAAGCAGAGCCTATCTCCACCTTGAAACACCTAAGTCGCAGGAAGTAGTCCCTGAAAAACTAACTCAATTCTCACTGGACAACAGTGTACTAAATGCTCCTGCATCTAATTCAGATGGTTTTTTCAAGAAATACATGTGCTCCTTCAACTTATCTGAAAAGCCTCTCTGGAGAAAACAGAGACTATCTCCTTCTTGAAAACTATTATTGGCAGGAAGGATTCCTTTAATAGGTGACTCAGTTCTCCCAGCGAAACGATGCACTAGGTGCTCCTGCTTTTAAAACAAATGGTTTTCTTTTGGGTGATACCCTGTTTCTTCAACTTAGTTGAATAGGCCTATTTGATGTAAACAGAGCCTATCTGCACCTTCAAACACCTAACATGCAAGAAGTATCCTTTGAAAAACTAACTCAGTTCTCACTGGGCAAAAATGTGCTAGATGCCCAAGTTTCTAACAAAGATGGTTTTCTTTTGAGAGATATATATGTTCCTCCTACTTCTCTGAATAGTCCTATCTGGGGCAAACTGAGCCTACCTGCACCTTGAAACACCTAGGTGGAAGAATGTATTCCTTTCCAAACCTAAATTGATTCTCACAGGGAAACGTGCTAGATGCAACAGCCTCTAACATAGATGATTTTCTTCTGAGAGATACATGTGTTTCTTCAAGTCACATGAGTAGGCCTATTTGGAGAAATCAGAGCCTATCTCCACCTTGAAAACTCCAATTGGAGGAAGTATTCCTTTCAAACACTAACTCAATTCTCACAGGGAAACAATGTGCAAGATGGTCCTGCTTCTAACATATATGGGTTTCTTTTGAGAGATACACTTCTTTCTTCAAGTCAGCTGAATACACCTATTTAGAGCCAACAGACCTTCTCCACCTTGAAACACCTAGGTTGCAGAAAGTATTCTTTCAAAAACTAACTCAATTCTCACAGGGAAACAATGCAGTAGTTCTTCCTGCTTCTAACATGGATGATTTTCTTTATAGAGGTACATGTGTTTTCTCAACTCAGATGAGTAGGCCCATCTGGGACAAAATGAGCCTTTCTCCACCGTGAAAACTATTATTTGCAGGAAGTATTCGTTTCAAGAGCTAACTCAATTCTTACAGGGAAATATAGTGCTATATGCTGCAGCATCTAACATAGATGGTTTTCTTTTGAGGGATATAATGTTTCTTCAACACAGCACAATGAGTGTATTTGGAGAAAACTGAGCCTATTTACACCAAGAAAACTATGAATTGCTGGTAGTATTCCTTTCAAAAACTAACTGAAATCTCCCATGGAAACAGTGTGCTAGGTATATGCAGCTTCAAACACAGATTTTTCTCTTTTTAGAGATACATATTTTTCTTCAACTCAACTCAATATCTCTACCTGGAATACCTAAGTTACAGGCTGTATTCCTTACAAAAACTAACTCAGTTGTCACAGGGAAACAATATGCTAGATGCTCCTGCTTCTAACACAGATGGGTTCCTTTTGAACGATATATGTGTTTCTTCAACTTGGTTGCATAGACCTTTTTGGACCAAAATGAGCCTTTCTCCACCTTGAAAACTCTGAATTGCTAAATGATTACTTTCTAAAACTAACTCAACTCTCTATGGAAAACAATATGCTACGTGCTGCAACGTCTAACGTAGATGCTTTTCTTTGGAGAGATACAAGTGTTCTACCAAGCTGAATAGGCCTATTTGAAGCAAACAGAGCTTATCTCCACCTTGAAACACCTAAGTTGCAGGAAGCATTCCTTTCAAAAACTAAATAAATTCTCACTGGGCAACAATGAACTAGATGTTCCTGCTTCTAACACAGGTGGTTTTCTTTTGAGAAATACATGTGTTCCTTCAACTTAACCGAATAGGGCTATGTGGAGTAAACCGAGCCTATCTCCACCTTGTTAAACCTACTTTGCTGGATGTATTCTTTGAAAAACTAACTGAATTCTCAATGGGCAACAATGCGCCAGATGCTCCTGATTCTAACAAAATGCTTTTCTTTCAAGAGAAACATGTGTTCCTTCAACTTAGCTGAATATGCCTATCTGTAGCAAACAGAGGCTATCCTCACTTTGTAACACCTAAGTTGCAGGACATATTCCTTTCAAAAAGCTAACTCGATTCTCACCAGGAAAAAATGTGCTAGATGCGGAACCCTGCAACATAGATAGTTTTTTCTAGAGAGATATATGTGTTTCTTTAACTCAGCTGAATCGGCCATTTTGAAATTAGTGAGCCTTTTTTCACCTTGGAAACTATGATTTATAGGAAGTTTTCTTTTCAAAAACTAACTGAAGCTCACAGGAAAACAATGTGCTGGATGCTCATGCATCTAACAAGATGATTTTCTTACAAGAGATATATGTTTTTATTCCACCTAGCTGAAAAGGCCTATTTGGAGCAAACAGAGCCTATCTCCAACTTGAAAGACCTAAGTTGCAGGAAGTCTTCCTTGAAAAACTCTCTCAATTCTCACTTAGCCACAATGCACTAGATGCTCATGCTTCTCACACAGATGGTTTTCTTTCCAGTAATACAAATGTTTCTTCAACTTAGCTGAATAAGTCTACTTTGAGCAAACAGAGCCTATCTCCATCTTGAAACACCTAAGTTGCAGAAAGTATTCTTCTCAAAAGCTAACTCAATTCTCACAGGGAAACAATGCACTAGATGCTCCTGCTTCTAACATAGATGGCTTTCTTTATGGAGATACATGTTTATCTTCAACCTTGCTGAGTATGCCTGTTTGAACTAAGCATAGCTTACCTCCACCTTGAAACACCCAAGTTGCAGGAAGTATTCCTTGGAAAACTAACTCAATACTCACTGGGCAACAATGAGCTAGATGCTCCTGCTTCTAACACAGATGGTTGTCTTTGGAGATATACATTTGTTTCTTTACCTTAGCTGAATAGACATATTTGGAGCAAACAGAGGCTGTCTTCACCTTGTGACACCTAAGTTGCAGGAATAGTTCCTTTCAAAAGCTAACTAGAATTCTCACTTGGAAACAATGTTCTAGATGCCAAAGCTTTTAACACAGATTGTTCTCTTTGGAGAGACAAATGTGCTTCTTCAACTTAGATGAATAGGCCTATTTGGAACAAATGACCCTTTCTCCACCTGAAAAACTATGATTGTTCTGGAAGTATTTCTTTCAAAACCTAACTCACTTCTCAATCAGCAACAATTTGCTAGATGTCGTGCATCTAACATAGATGGATTTGGTTCGAGAGATATATGTGTTCCTTCAAATTAGCTGAATAGACATATTTTTAGCAAACAGAGCCAAATCTCCACCTTGAAACACCTAAGTTGCAGGAAGTATTCCTTGAAAAACTAACTCAATTGTCACTGGGCAACCAAGCCCTAACATGCCCCTGCTTCTAACACAGATGGTTTTCTTTCAAGAGACATGTGTTCCTTCAACTTAGCTGAATAGGCTTATCTGGATTAAACAGAGGCAATCTTCACCTTGTAACACCTAAGGTGCAGAAGCATTTCGTTCAAAAACTACCTCATTCTCACATTGAAACAATGTTCTATATGTCAATGCTTGTACAACACATGGTTGTCTTTGGAGAGATACATGTGTTTCTTCAACACAACTGAATAGGCCTATTTGGAACAAAATGAGCCTTTCTCCACCTTGAAACACAAAGGTCGCAGGAAGGATTCCTTGAAAAACTAACTCAATTCTCACTGGACAACAATGCGCTAGGTGCTCTTCCTTGTGACATAGATGGTTATCTTTCGAGAGAAACTTGTGCTCCTTCAACTTAGCTGAATAGGCCCATCTGCATCAAACAGAGCCTATCTCCACTTTGAAAACTATGATTTGAGGGAATATTCCCTTGAAAAACTAACTCAATTCTCAGTAATAAACTAGGTGCTTGCTATTCCTGCTTCTGACACAGATGGTTTTATGCCGAGAGATACAGATGTTTCTTCAGTTAGGTGAATAGGCCTATTTGAAACAAAATGAGCATTTCTCCAACTTGAAAGCTGTGATTTTTCTGGCAGTATTTCTTTCAAAAACTAACTGAATTCACACTGGGCAACAATGTCCTAGATGCTCCTGCTTCTAACACAGACAGTTTTGTTTGGAGAGATACATGTGTTCCTTCCAAGAAGCAGAACAGGCCTATCTGGAGGAACAGAGCCTATCTCCGCCTTGATCCACCCAATTTGCAGGAATTATTCCTTGAAAAGCTATCTAAGTTCCCACTGGACAACAATGCGGTAGATGCTCCTGCTTCTTACACAGATGGGTTTCTTTCGAGAGATACATGTGTTCCTTCAACTTAGCAGAATAGTCCTATCTGGAGCAAAGAGAGGCTATCTTCACCTGGAAATGTATGATTTGCAGGAAGTATTACTTGCAAAAAACTAACTCAATTCTCACAGGGAAACAATTTGCTAGATACGCCTGCTTCTAACACAGACAGTTTTCGTTTTAGCAATACATGTGTTTTTTCAATATAGCTGAATAAGCCTACTTGGAGCAAGCAGAGCCTATCTCCACCTTGAAAAACCTAAGTCGCAGGAAGTAGTCCCTGAAAAACTAACTCAATTCTCACTGGACAACAGTGTACTAAATGCTCCTGCATCTAATTCAGATGGTTTTTTCAAGAAATACATGTGCTCCTTCAACTTATCTGAAAAGCCTCTCTGGAGAAAACAGAGACTATCTCCTTCTTGAAAACTATTATTGGCAGGAAGGATTCCTTTAATAGGTGACTCAGTTCTCCCAGCGAAACGATGCACTAGGTGCTCCTGCTTTTAAAACAAATGGTTTTCTTTTGGGTGATACCCTGTTTCTTCAACTTAGTTGAATAGGCCTATTTGATGTAAACAGAGCCTATCTGCACCTTCAAACACCTAACATGCAAGAAGTATCCTTTGAAAAACTAACTCAGTTCTCACTGGGCAAAAATGTGCTAGATGCCCAAGTTTCTAACAAAGATGGTTTTCTTTTGAGAGATATATATGTTCCTCCTACTTCTCTGAATAGTCCTATCTGGGGCAAACTGAGCCTACCTGCACCTTGAAACACCTAGGTGGAAGAATGTATTCCTTTCCAAACCTAAATTGATTCTCACAGGGAAACGTGCTAGATGCAACAGCCTCTAACATAGATGATTTTCTTCTGAGAGATACATGTGTTTCTTCAAGTCACATGAGTAGGCCTATTTGGAGAAATCAGAGCCTATCTCCACCTTGAAAACTCCAATTGGAGGAAGTATTCCTTTCAAACACTAACTCAATTCTCACAGGGAAACAATGTGCAAGATGGTCCTGCTTCTAACATATATGGGTTTCTTTTGAGAGATACATTTCTTTCTTCAAGTCAGCTGAATACACCTATTTAGAGCCAACAGACCTTCTCCACCTTGAAACACCTAGGTTGCAGAAAGTATTCTTTCAAAAACTAAGTCAATTCTCACAGGGAAACAATGCAGTAGTTGTTCCTGCTTCTAACATGGATGATTTTCTTTATAGAGGTACATGTGTTTTCTCAACTCAGATGAGTAGGCCCATCTGGGACAAAATGAGCCTTTCTCCACCGTGAAAACTATTATTTGCAGGAAGTATTCGTTTCAAGAGCTAACTCAATTCTTACAGGGAAATATAGTGATATATGCTGCAGCATCTAACATAGATGGTTTTCTTTTGAGGGATATAATGTTTCTTCAACACAGCACAATGAGTGTATTTGGAGAAAACTGAGCCTATTTACACCAAGAAAACTATGAATTGCTGGTAGTATTCCTTTCAAAAACTAACTGAAATCTCCCATGGAAACAGTGTGCTAGGTATATGCAGCTTCAAACACAGATTTTTCTCTTTTTAGAGATACATATTTTTCTTCAACTCAACTCAATATCTCTACCTGGAATACCTAAGTTACAGGCTGTATTCCTTACAAAAACTAACTCAGTTGTCACAGGGAAACAATATGCTAGATGCTCCTGCTTCTAACACAGATGGGTTCCTTTTGAACGATATATGTGTTTCTTCAACTTGGTTGCATAGACCTTTTTGGACCAAAATGAGCCTTTCTCCACCTTGAAAACTCTGAATTGCTAAATGATTACTTTCTAAAACTAACTCAACTCTCTATGGAAAACAATATGCTACGTGCTGCAACGTCTAACGTAGATGCTTTTCTTTGGAGAGATACAAGTGTTCTACCAAGCTGAATAGGCCTATTTGAAGCAAACAGAGCTTATCTCCACCTTGAAACACCTAAGTTGCAGGAAGCATTCCTTTCAAAAACTAAATAAATTCTCACTGGGCAACAATGAACTAGATGTTCCTGCTTCTAACACAGGTGGTTTTCTTTTGAGAAATACATGTGTTCCTTCAACTTAACCGAATAGGGCTATGTGGAGTAAACCGAGCCTATCTCCACCTTGTTAAACCTACTTTGCTGGATGTATTCTTTGAAAAACTAACTGAATTCTCAATGGGCAACAATGCGCCAGATGCTCCTGATTCTAACAAAATGCTTTTCTTTCAAGAGAAACATGTGTTCCTTCAACTTAGCTGAATATGCCTATCTGTAGCAAACAGAGGCTATCCTCACTTTGTAACACCTAAGTTGCAGGACATATTCCTTTCAAAAAGCTAACTCGATTCTCACCAGGAAAAAATGTGCTAGATGCGGAACCCTGCAACATAGATAGTTTTTTCTAGAGAGATATATGTGTTTCTTTAACTCAGCTGAATCGGCCATTTTGAAATTAGTGAGCCTTTTTTCACCTTGGAAACTATGATTTATAGGAAGTTTTCTTTTCAAAAACTAACTGAAGCTCACAGGAAAACAATGTGCTGGATGCTCATGCATCTAACAAGATGATTTTCTTACAAGAGATATATGTTTTTATTCCACCTAGCTGAAAAGGCCTATTTGGAGCAAACAGAGCCTATCTCCAACTTGAAAGACCTAAGTTGCAGGAAGTCTTCCTTGAAAAACTCTCTCAATTCTCACTTAGCCACAATGCACTAGATGCTCATGCTTCTCACACAGATGGTTTTCTTTCCAGTAATACAAATGTTTCTTCAACTTAGCTGAATAAGTCTACTTTGAGCAAACAGAGCCTATCTCCATCTTGAAACACCTAAGTTGCAGAAAGTATTCTTCTCAAAAGCTAACTCAATTCTCACAGGGAAACAATGCACTAGATGCTCCTGCTTCTAACATAGATGGCTTTCTTTATGGAGATACATGTTTATCTTCAACCTTGCTGAGTATGCCTGTTTGAACTAAGCATAGCTTACCTCCACCTTGAAACACCCAAGTTGCAGGAAGTATTCCTTGGAAAACTAACTCAATACTCACTGGGCAACAATGAGCTAGATGCTCCTGCTTCTAACACAGATGGTTGTCTTTGGAGATATACATTTGTTTCTTTACCTTAGCTGAATAGACATATTTGGAGCAAACAGAGGCTGTCTTCACCTTGTGACACCTAAGTTGCAGGAATAGTTCCTTTCAAAAGCTAACTAGAATTCTCACTTGGAAACAATGTTCTAGATGCCAAAGCTTTTAACACAGATTGTTCTCTTTGGAGAGACAAATGTGCTTCTTCAACTTAGATGAATAGGCCTATTTGGAACAAATGACCCTTTCTCCACCTGAAAAACTATGATTGTTCTGGAAGTATTTCTTTCAAAACCTAACTCACTTCTCAATCAGCAACAATTTGCTAGATGTCGTGCATCTAACATAGATGGATTTGGTTCGAGAGATATATGTGTTCCTTCAAATTAGCTGAATAGACATATTTTTAGCAAACAGAGCCAAATCTCCACCTTGAAACACCTAAGTTGCAGGACGTATTCCTTGAAAAACTAACTCAATTGTCACTGGGCAACCAAGCCCTAACATGCCCCTGCTTCTAACACAGATGGTTTTCTTTCAAGAGACATGTGTTCCTTCAACTTAGCTGAATAGGCTTATCTGGATTAAACAGAGGCAATCTTCACCTTGTAACACCTAAGGTGCAGAAGCATTTCGTTCAAAAACTACCTCATTCTCACATTGAAACAATGTTCTATATGTCAATGCTTGTACAACACATGGTTGTCTTTGGAGAGATACATGTGTTTCTTCAACACAACTGAATAGGCCTATTTGGAACAAAATGAGCCTTTCTCCACCTTGAAACACAAAGGTCGCAGGAAGGATTCCTTGAAAAACTAACTCAATTCTCACTGGACAACAATGCGCTAGGTGCTCTTCCTTGTGACATAGATGGTTATCTTTCGAGAGAAACTTGTGCTCCTTCAACTTAGCTGAATAGGCCCATCTGCATCAAACAGAGCCTATCTCCACTTTGAAAACTATGATTTGAGGGAATATTCCCTTGAAAAACTAACTCAATTCTCAGTAATAAACTAGGTGCTTGCTATTCCTGCTTCTGACACAGATGGTTTTATGCCGAGAGATACAGATGTTTCTTCAGTTAGGTGAATAGGCCTATTTGAAACAAAATGAGCATTTCTCCAACTTGAAAGCTGTGATTTTTCTGGCAGTATTTCTTTCAAAAACTAACTGAATTCACACTGGGCAACAATGTCCTAGATGCTCCTGCTTCTAACACAGACAGTTTTGTTTGGAGAGATACATGTGTTCCTTCCAAGAAGCAGAACAGGCCTATCTGGAGGAACAGAGCCTATCTCCGCCTTGATCCACCCAATTTGCAGGAATTATTCCTTGAAAAGCTATCTAAGTTCCCACTGGACAACAATGCGGTAGATGCTCCTGCTTCTTACACAGATGGGTTTCTTTCGAGAGATACATGTGTTCCTTCAACTTAGCAGAATAGTCCTATCTGGAGCAAAGAGAGGCTATCTTCACCTGGAAATGTATGATTTGCAGGAAGTATTACTTGCAAAAAACTAACTCAATTCTCACAGGGAAACAATTTGCTAGATACGCCTGCTTCTAACACAGACAGTTTTCGTTTTAGCAATACATGTGTTTTTTCAATATAGCTGAATAAGCCTACTTGGAGCAAGCAGAGCCTATCTCCACCTTGAAAAACCTAAGTCGCAGGAAGTAGTCCCTGAAAAACTAACTCAATTCTCACTGGACAACAGTGTACTAAATGCTCCTGCATCTAATTCAGATGGTTTTTTCAAGAAATACATGTGCTCCTTCAACTTATCTGAAAAGCCTCTCTGGAGAAAACAGAGACTATCTCCTTCTTGAAAACTATTATTGGCAGGAAGGATTCCTTTAATAGGTGACTCAGTTCTCCCAGCGAAACGATGCACTAGGTGCTCCTGCTTTTAAAACAAATGGTTTTCTTTTGGGTGATACCCTGTTTCTTCAACTTAGTTGAATAGGCCTATTTGATGTAAACAGAGCCTATCTGCACCTTCAAACACCTAACATGCAAGAAGTATCCTTTGAAAAACTAACTCAGTTCTCACTGGGCAAAAATGTGCTAGATGCCCAAGTTTCTAACAAAGATGGTTTTCTTTTGAGAGATATATATGTTCCTCCTACTTCTCTGAATAGTCCTATCTGGGGCAAACTGAGCCTACCTGCACCTTGAAACACCTAGGTGGAAGAATGTATTCCTTTCCAAACCTAAATTGATTCTCACAGGGAAACGTGCTAGATGCAACAGCCTCTAACATAGATGATTTTCTTCTGAGAGATACATGTGTTTCTTCAAGTCACATGAGTAGGCCTATTTGGAGAAATCAGAGCCTATCTCCACCTTGAAAACTCCAATTGGAGGAAGTATTCCTTTCAAACACTAACTCAATTCTCACAGGGAAACAATGTGCAAGATGGTCCTGCTTCTAACATATATGGGTTTCTTTTGAGAGATACATTTCTTTCTTCAAGTCAGCTGAATACACCTATTTAGAGCCAACAGACCTTCTCCACCTTGAAACACCTAGGTTGCAGAAAGTATTCTTTCAAAAACTAACTCAATTCTCACAGGGAAACAATGCAGTAGTTGTTCCTGCTTCTAACATGGATGATTTTCTTTATAGAGGTACATGTGTTTTCTCAACTCAGATGAGTAGGCCCATCTGGGACAAAATGAGCCTTTCTCCACCGTGAAAACTATTATTTGCAGGAAGTATTCGTTTCAAGAGCTAACTCAATTCTTACAGGGAAATATAGTGCTATATGCTGCAGCATCTAACATAGATGGTTTTCTTTTGAGGGATATAATGTTTCTTCAACACAGCACAATGAGTGTATTTGGAGAAAACTGAGCCTATTTACACCAAGAAAACTATGAATTGCTGGTAGTATTCCTTTCAAAAACTAACTGAAATCTCCCATGGAAACAGTGTGCTAGGTATATGCAGCTTCAAACACAGATTTTTCTCTTTTTAGAGATACATATTTTTCTTCAACTCAACTCAATATCTCTACCTGGAATACCTAAGTTACAGGCTGTATTCCTTACAAAAACTAACTCAGTTGTCACAGGGAAACAATATGCTAGATGCTCCTGCTTCTAACACAGATGGGTTCCTTTTGAACGATATATGTGTTTCTTCAACTTGGTTGCATAGACCTTTTTGGACCAAAATGAGCCTTTCTCCACCTTGAAAACTCTGAATTGCTAAATGATTACTTTCTAAAACTAACTCAACTCTCTATGGAAAACAATATGCTACGTGCTGCAACGTCTAACGTAGATGCTTTTCTTTGGAGAGATACAAGTGTTCTACCAAGCTGAATAGGCCTATTTGAAGCAAACAGAGCTTATCTCCACCTTGAAACACCTAAGTTGCAGGAAGCATTCCTTTCAAAAACTAAATAAATTCTCACTGGGCAACAATGAACTAGATGTTCCTGCTTCTAACACAGGTGGTTTTCTTTTGAGAAATACATGTGTTCCTTCAACTTAACCGAATAGGGCTATGTGGAGTAAACCGAGCCTATCTCCACCTTGTTAAACCTACTTTGCTGGATGTATTCTTTGAAAAACTAACTGAATTCTCAATGGGCAACAATGCGCCAGATGCTCCTGATTCTAACAAAATGCTTTTCTTTCAAGAGAAACATGTGTTCCTTCAACTTAGCTGAATATGCCTATCTGTAGCAAACAGAGGCTATCCTCACTTTGTAACACCTAAGTTGCAGGACATATTCCTTTCAAAAAGCTAACTCGATTCTCACCAGGAAAAAATGTGCTAGATGCGGAACCCTGCAACATAGATAGTTTTTTCTAGAGAGATATATGTGTTTCTTTAACTCAGCTGAATCGGCCATTTTGAAATTAGTGAGCCTTTTTTCACCTTGGAAACTATGATTTATAGGAAGTTTTCTTTTCAAAAACTAACTGAAGCTCACAGGAAAACAATGTGCTGGATGCTCATGCATCTAACAAGATGATTTTCTTACAAGAGATATATGTTTTTATTCCACCTAGCTGAAAAGGCCTATTTGGAGCAAACAGAGCCTATCTCCAACTTGAAAGACCTAAGTTGCAGGAAGTCTTCCTTGAAAAACTCTCTCAATTCTCACTTAGCCACAATGCACTAGATGCTCATGCTTCTCACACAGATGGTTTTCTTTCCAGTAATACAAATGTTTCTTCAACTTAGCTGAATAAGTCTACTTTGAGCAAACAGAGCCTATCTCCATCTTGAAACACCTAAGTTGCAGAAAGTATTCTTTTCAAAAGCTAACTCAATTCTCACAGGGAAACAATGCACTAGATGCTCCTGCTTCTAACATAGATGGCTTTCTTTATGGAGATACATGTTTATCTTCAACCTTGCTGAGTATGCCTGTTTGAACTAAGCATAGCTTACCTCCACCTTGAAACACCCAAGTTGCAGGAAGTATTCCTTGGAAAACTAACTCAATACTCACTGGGCAACAATGAGCTAGATGCTCCTGCTTCTAACACAGATGGTTGTCTTTGGAGATATACATTTGTTTCTTTACCTTAGCTGAATAGACATATTTGGAGCAAACAGAGGCTGTCTTCACCTTGTGACACCTAAGTTGCAGGAATAGTTCCTTTCAAAAGCTAACTAGAATTCTCACTTGGAAACAATGTTCTAGATGCCAAAGCTTTTAACACAGATTGTTCTCTTTGGAGAGACAAATGTGCTTCTTCAACTTAGATGAATAGGCCTATTTGGAACAAATGACCCTTTCTCCACCTGAAAAACTATGATTGTTCTGGAAGTATTTCTTTCAAAACCTAACTCACTTCTCAATCAGCAACAATTTGCTAGATGTCGTGCATCTAACATAGATGGATTTGGTTCGAGAGATATATGTGTTCCTTCAAATTAGCTGAATAGACATATTTTTAGCAAACAGAGCCAAATCTCCACCTTGAAACACCTAAGTTGCAGGACGTATTCCTTGAAAAACTAACTCAATTGTCACTGGGCAACCAAGCCCTAACATGCCCCTGCTTCTAACACAGATGGTTTTCTTTCAAGAGACATGTGTTCCTTCAACTTAGCTGAATAGGCTTATCTGGATTAAACAGAGGCAATCTTCACCTTGTAACACCTAAGGTGCAGAAGCATTTCGTTCAAAAACTACCTCATTCTCACATTGAAACAATGTTCTATATGTCAATGCTTGTACAACACATGGTTGTCTTTGGAGAGATACATGTGTTTCTTCAACACAACTGAATAGGCCTATTTGGAACAAAATGAGCCTTTCTCCACCTTGAAACACAAAGGTCGCAGGAAGGATTCCTTGAAAAACTAACTCAATTCTCACTGGACAACAATGCGCTAGGTGCTCTTCCTTGTGACATAGATGGTTATCTTTCGAGAGAAACTTGTGCTCCTTCAACTTAGCTGAATAGGCCCATCTGCATCAAACAGAGCCTATCTCCACTTTGAAAACTATGATTTGAGGGAATATTCCCTTGAAAAACTAACTCAATTCTCAGTAATAAACTAGGTGCTTGCTATTCCTGCTTCTGACACAGATGGTTTTATGCCGAGAGATACAGATGTTTCTTCAGTTAGGTGAATAGGCCTATTTGAAACAAAATGAGCATTTCTCCAACTTGAAAGCTGTGATTTTTCTGGCAGTATTTCTTTCAAAAACTAACTGAATTCACACTGGGCAACAATGTCCTAGATGCTCCTGCTTCTAACACAGACAGTTTTGTTTGGAGAGATACATGTGTTCCTTCCAAGAAGCAGAACAGGCCTATCTGGAGGAACAGAGCCTATCTCCGCCTTGATCCACCCAATTTGCAGGAATTATTCCTTGAAAAGCTATCTAAGTTCCCACTGGACAACAATGCGGTAGATGCTCCTGCTTCTTACACAGATGGGTTTCTTTCGAGAGATACATGTGTTCCTTCAACTTAGCAGAATAGTCCTATCTGGAGCAAAGAGAGGCTATCTTCACCTGGAAATATATGATTTGCAGGAAGTATTACTTGCAAAAAACTAACTCAATTCTCACAGGGAAACAATTTGCTAGATACGCCTGCTTCTAACACAGACAGTTTTCGTTTTAGCAATACATGTGTTTTTTCAATATAGCTGAATAAGCCTACTTGGAGCAAGCAGAGCCTATCTCCACCTTGAAAAACCTAAGTCGCAGGAAGTAGTCCCTGAAAAACTAACTCAATTCTCACTGGACAACAGTGTACTAAATGCTCCTGCATCTAATTCAGATGGTTTTTTCAAGAAATACATGTGCTCCTTCAACTTATCTGAAAAGCCTCTCTGGAGAAAACAGAGACTATCTCCTTCTTGAAAACTATTATTGGCAGGAAGGATTCCTTTAATAGGTGACTCAGTTCTCCCAGCGAAACGATGCACTAGGTGCTCCTGCTTTTAAAACAAATGGTTTTCTTTTGGGTGATACCCTGTTTCTTCAACTTAGTTGAATAGGCCTATTTGATGTAAACAGAGCCTATCTGCACCTTCAAACACCTAACATGCAAGAAGTATCCTTTGAAAAACTAACTCAGTTCTCACTGGGCAAAAATGTGCTAGATGCCCAAGTTTCTAACAAAGATGGTTTTCTTTTGAGAGATATATATGTTCCTCCTACTTCTCTGAATAGTCCTATCTGGGGCAAACTGAGCCTACCTGCACCTTGAAACACCTAGGTGGAAGAATGTATTCCTTTCCAAACCTAAATTGATTCTCACAGGGAAACGTGCTAGATGCAACAGCCTCTAACATAGATGATTTTCTTCTGAGAGATACATGTGTTTCTTCAAGTCACATGAGTAGGCCTATTTGGAGAAATCAGAGCCTATCTCCACCTTGAAAACTCCAGTTGGAGGAAGTATTCCTTTCAAACACTAACTCAATTCTCACAGGGAAACAATGTGCAAGATGGTCCTGCTTCTAACATATATGGGTTTCTTTTGAGAGATACATTTCTTTCTTCAAGTCAGCTGAATACACCTATTTAGAGCCAACAGACCTTCTCCACCTTGAAACACCTAGGTTGCAGAAAGTATTCTTTCAAAAACTAACTCAATTCTCACAGGGAAACAATGCAGTAGTTGTTCCTGCTTCTAACATGGATGATTTTCTTTATAGAGGTACATGTGTTTTCTCAACTCAGATGAGTAGGCCCATCTGGGACAAAATGAGCCTTTCTCCACCGTGAAAACTATTATTTGCAGGAAGTATTCGTTTCAAGAGCTAACTCAATTCTTACAGGGAAATATAGTGCTATATGCTGCAGCATCTAACATAGATGGTTTTCTTTTGAGGGATATAATGTTTCTTCAACACAGCACAATGAGTGTATTTGGAGAAAACTGAGCCTATTTACACCAAGAAAACTATGAATTGCTGGTAGTATTCCTTTCAAAAACTAACTGAAATCTCCCATGGAAACAGTGTGCTAGGTATATGCAGCTTCAAACACAGATTTTTCTCTTTTTAGAGATACATATTTTTCTTCAACTCAACTCAATATCTCTACCTGGAATACCTAAGTTACAGGCTGTATTCCTTACAAAAACTAACTCAGTTGTCACAGGGAAACAATATGCTAGATGCTCCTGCTTCTAACACAGATGGGTTCCTTTTGAACGATATATGTGTTTCTTCAACTTGGTTGCATAGACCTTTTTGGACCAAAATGAGCCTTTCTCCACCTTGAAAACTCTGAATTGCTAAATGATTACTTTCTAAAACTAACTCAACTCTCTATGGAAAACAATATGCTACGTGCTGCAACGTCTAACGTAGATGCTTTTCTTTGGAGAGATACAAGTGTTCTACCAAGCTGAATAGGCCTATTTGAAGCAAACAGAGCTTATCTCCACCTTGAAACACCTAAGTTGCAGGAAGCATTCCTTTCAAAAACTAAATAAATTCTCACTGGGCAACAATGAACTAGATGTTCCTGCTTCTAACACAGGTGGTTTTCTTTTGAGAAATACATGTGTTCCTTCAACTTAACCGAATAGGGCTATGTGGAGTAAACCGAGCCTATCTCCACCTTGTTAAACCTACTTTGCTGGATGTATTCTTTGAAAAACTAACTGAATTCTCAATGGGCAACAATGCGCCAGATGCTCCTGATTCTAACAAAATGCTTTTCTTTCAAGAGAAACATGTGTTCCTTCAACTTAGCTGAATATGCCTATCTGTAGCAAACAGAGGCTATCCTCACTTTGTAACACCTAAGTTGCAGGACATATTCCTTTCAAAAAGCTAACTCGATTCTCACCAGGAAAAAATGTGCTAGATGCGGAACCCTGCAACATAGATAGTTTTTTCTATAGAGATATATGTGTTTCTTTAACTCAGCTGAATCGGCCATTTTGAAATTAGTGAGCCTTTTTTCACCTTGGAAACTATGATTTATAGGAAGTTTTCTTTTCAAAAACTAACTGAAGCTCACAGGAAAACAATGTGCTGGATGCTCATGCATCTAACAAGATGATTTTCTTACAAGAGATATATGTTTTTATTCCACCTAGCTGAAAAGGCCTATTTGGAGCAAACAGAGCCTATCTCCAACTTGAAAGACCTAAGTTGCAGGAAGTCTTCCTTGAAAAACTCTCTCAATTCTCACTTAGCCACAATGCACTAGATGCTCATGCTTCTCACACAGATGGTTTTCTTTCCAGTAATACAAATGTTTCTTCAACTTAGCTGAATAAGTCTACTTTGAGCAAACAGAGCCTATCTCCATCTTGAAACAAGTAAGTTGCAGAAAGTATTCTTCTCAAAAGCTAACTCAATTCTCACAGGGAAACAATGCACTAGATGCTCCTGCTTCTAACATAGATGGCTTTCTTTATGGAGATACATGTTTATCTTCAACCTTGCTGAGTATGCCTGTTTGAACTAAGCATAGCTTACCTCCACCTTGAAACACCCAAGTTGCAGGAAGTATTCCTTGGAAAACTAACTCAATACTCACTGGGCAACAATGAGCTAGATGCTCCTGCTTCTAACACAGATGGTTGTCTTTGGAGATATACATTTGTTTCTTTACCTTAGCTGAATAGACATATTTGGAGCAAACAGAGGCTGTCTTCACCTTGTGACACCTAAGTTGCAGGAATAGTTCCTTTCAAAAGCTAACTAGAATTCTCACTTGGAAACAATGTTCTAGATGCCAAAGCTTTTAACACAGATTGTTCTCTTTGGAGAGACAAATGTGCTTCTTCAACTTAGATGAATAGGCCTATTTGGAACAAATGACCCTTTCTCCACCTGAAAAACTATGATTGTTCTGGAAGTATTTCTTTCAAAACCTAACTCACTTCTCAATCAGCAACAATTTGCTAGATGTCGTGCATCTAACATAGATGGATTTGGTTCGAGAGATATATGTGTTCCTTCAAATTAGCTGAATAGACATATTTTTAGCAAACAGAGCCAAATCTCCACCTTGAAACACCTAAGTTGCAGGACGTATTCCTTGAAAAACTAACTCAATTGTCACTGGGCAACCAAGCCCTAACATGCCCCTGCTTCTAACACAGATGGTTTTCTTTCAAGAGACATGTGTTCCTTCAACTTAGCTGAATAGGCTTATCTGGATTAAACAGAGGCAATCTTCACCTTGTAACACCTAAGGTGCAGAAGCATTTCGTTCAAAAACTACCTCATTCTCACATTGAAACAATGTTCTATATGTCAATGCTTGTACAACACATGGTTGTCTTTGGAGAGATACATGTGTTTCTTCAACACAACTGAATAGGCCTATTTGGAACAAAATGAGCCTTTCTCCACCTTGAAACACAAAGGTCGCAGGAAGGATTCCTTGAAAAACTAACTCAATTCTCACTGGACAACAATGCGCTAGGTGCTCTTCCTTGTGACATAGATGGTTATCTTTCGAGAGAAACTTGTGCTCCTTCAACTTAGCTGAATAGGCCCATCTGCATCAAACAGAGCCTATCTCCACTTTGAAAACTATGATTTGAGGGAATATTCCCTTGAAAAACTAACTCAATTCTCAGTAATAAACTAGGTGCTTGCTATTCCTGCTTCTGACACAGATGGTTTTATGCCGAGAGATACAGATGTTTCTTCAGTTAGGTGAATAGGCCTATTTGAAACAAAATGAGCATTTCTCCAACTTGAAAGCTGTGATTTTTCTGGCAGTATTTCTTTCAAAAACTAACTGAATTCACACTGGGCAACAATGTCCTAGATGCTCCTGCTTCTAACACAGACAGTTTTGTTTGGAGAGATACATGTGTTCCTTCCAAGAAGCAGAACAGGCCTATCTGGAGGAACAGAGCCTATCTCCGCCTTGATCCACCCAATTTGCAGGAATTATTCCTTGAAAAGCTATCTAAGTTCCCACTGGACAACAATGCGGTAGATGCTCCTGCTTCTTACACAGATGGGTTTCTTTCGAGAGATACATGTGTTCCTTCAACTTAGCAGAATAGTCCTATCTGGAGCAAAGAGAGGCTATCTTCACCTGGAAATGTATGATTTGCAGGAAGTATTACTTGCAAAAAACTAACTCAATTCTCACAGGGAAACAATTTGCTAGATACGCCTGCTTCTAACACAGACAGTTTTCGTTTTAGCAATACATGTGTTTTTTCAATATAGCTGAATAAGCCTACTTGGAGCAAGCAGAGCCTATCTCCACCTTGAAAAACCTAAGTCGCAGGAAGTAGTCCCTGAAAAACTAACTCAATTCTCACTGGACAACAGTGTACTAAATGCTCCTGCATCTAATTCAGATGGTTTTTTCAAGAAATACATGTGCTCCTTCAACTTATCTGAAAAGCCTCTCTGGAGAAAACAGAGACTATCTCCTTCTTGAAAACTATTATTGGCAGGAAGGATTCCTTTAATAGGTGACTCAGTTCTCCCAGCGAAACGATGCACTAGGTGCTCCTGCTTTTAAAACAAATGGTTTTCTTTTGGGTGATACCCTGTTTCTTCAACTTAGTTGAATAGGCCTATTTGATGTAAACAGAGCCTATCTGCACCTTCAAACACCTAACATGCAAGAAGTATCCTTTGAAAAACTAACTCAGTTCTCACTGGGCAAAAATGTGCTAGATGCCCAAGTTTCTAACAAAGATGGTTTTCTTTTGAGAGATATATATGTTCCTCCTACTTCTCTGAATAGTCCTATCTGGGGCAAACTGAGCCTACCTGCACCTTGAAACACCTAGGTGGAAGAATGTATTCCTTTCCAAACCTAAATTGATTCTCACAGGGAAACGTGCTAGATGCAACAGCCTCTAACATAGATGATTTTCTTCTGAGAGATACATGTGTTTCTTCAAGTCACATGAGTAGGCCTATTTGGAGAAATCAGAGCCTATCTCCACCTTGAAAACTCCAATTGGAGGAAGTATTCCTTTCAAACACTAACTCAATTCTCACAGGGAAACAATGTGCAAGATGGTCCTGCTTCTAACATATATGGGTTTCTTTTGAGAGATACATTTCTTTCTTCAAGTCAGCTGAATACACCTATTTAGAGCCAACAGACCTTCTCCACCTTGAAACACCTAGGTTGCAGAAAGTATTCTTTCAAAAACTAACTCAATTCTCACAGGGAAACAATGCAGTAGTTGTTCCTGCTTCTAACATGGATGATTTTCTTTATAGAGGTACATGTGTTTTCTCAACTCAGATGAGTAGGCCCATCTGGGACAAAATGAGCCTTTCTCCACCGTGAAAACTATTATTTGCAGGAAGTATTCGTTTCAAGAGCTAACTCAATTCTTACAGGGAAATATAGTGCTATATGCTGCAGCATCTAACATAGATGGTTTTCTTTTGAGGGATATAATGTTTCTTCAACACAGCACAATGAGTGTATTTGGAGAAAACTGAGCCTATTTACACCAAGAAAACTATGAATTGCTGGTAGTATTCCTTTCAAAAACTAACTGAAATCTCCCATGGAAACAGTGTGCTAGGTATATGCAGCTTCAAACACAGATTTTTCTCTTTTTAGAGATACATATTTTTCTTCAACTCAACTCAATATCTCTACCTGGAATACCTAAGTTACAGGCTGTATTCCTTACAAAAACTAACTCAGTTGTCACAGGGAAACAATATGCTAGATGCTCCTGCTTCTAACACAGATGGGTTCCTTTTGAACGATATATGTGTTTCTTCAACTTGGTTGCATAGACCTTTTTGGACCAAAATGAGCCTTTCTCCACCTTGAAAACTCTGAATTGCTAAATGATTACTTTCTAAAACTAACTCAACTCTCTATGGAAAACAATATGCTACGTGCTGCAACGTCTAACGTAGATGCTTTTCTTTGGAGAGATACAAGTGTTCTACCAAGCTGAATAGGCCTATTTGAAGCAAACAGAGCTTATCTCCACCTTGAAACACCTAAGTTGCAGGAAGCATTCCTTTCAAAAACTAAATAAATTCTCACTGGGCAACAATGAACTAGATGTTCCTGCTTCTAACACAGGTGGTTTTCTTTTGAGAAATACATGTGTTCCTTCAACTTAACCGAATAGGGCTATGTGGAGTAAACCGAGCCTATCTCCACCTTGTTAAACCTACTTTGCTGGATGTATTCTTTGAAAAACTAACTGAATTCTCAATGGGCAACAATGCGCCAGATGCTCCTGATTCTAACAAAATGCTTTTCTTTCAAGAGAAACATGTGTTCCTTCAACTTAGCTGAATATGCCTATCTGTAGCAAACAGAGGCTATCCTCACTTTGTAACACCTAAGTTGCAGGACATATTCCTTTCAAAAAGCTAACTCAATTCTCACCAGGAAAAAATGTGCTAGATGCGGAACCCTGCAACATAGATAGTTTTTTCTAGAGAGATATATGTGTTTCTTTAACTCAGCTGAATCGGCCATTTTGAAATTAGTGAGCCTTTTTTCACCTTGGAAACTATGATTTATAGGAAGTTTTCTTTTCAAAAACTAACTGAAGCTCACAGGAAAACAATGTGCTGGATGCTCATGCATCTAACAAGATGATTTTCTTACAAGAGATATATGTTTTTATTCCACCTAGCTGAAAAGGCCTATTTGGAGCAAACAGAGCCTATCTCCAACTTGAAAGACCTAAGTTGCAGGAAGTCTTCCTTGAAAAACTCTCTCAATTCTCACTTAGCCACAATGCACTAGATGCTCATGCTTCTCACACAGATGGTTTTCTTTCCAGTAATACAAATGTTTCTTCAACTTAGCTGAATAAGTCTACTTTGAGCAAACAGAGCCTATCTCCATCTTGAAACACCTAAGTTGCAGAAAGTATTCTTTTCAAAAGCTAACTCAATTCTCACAGGGAAACAATGCACTAGATGCTCCTGCTTCTAACATAGATGGCTTTCTTTATGGAGATACATGTTTATCTTCAACCTTGCTGAGTATGCCTGTTTGAACTAAGCATAGCTTACCTCCACCTTGAAACACCCAAGTTGCAGGAAGTATTCCTTGGAAAACTAACTCAATACTCACTGGGCAACAATGAGCTAGATGCTCCTGCTTCTAACACAGATGGTTGTCTTTGGAGATATACATTTGTTTCTTTACCTTAGCTGAATAGACATATTTGGAGCAAACAGAGGCTGTCTTCACCTTGTGACACCTAAGTTGCAGGAATAGTTCCTTTCAAAAGCTAACTAGAATTCTCACTTGTAAACAATGTTCTAGATGCCAAAGCTTTTAACACAGATTGTTCTCTTTGGAGAGACAAATGTGCTTCTTCAACTTAGATGAATAGGCCTATTTGGAACAAATGACCCTTTCTCCACCTGAAAAACTATGATTGTTCTGGAAGTATTTCTTTCAAAACCTAACTCACTTCTCAATCAGCAACAATTTGCTAGATGTCGTGCATCTAACATAGATGGATTTGGTTCGAGAGATATATGTGTTCCTTCAAATTAGCTGAATAGACATATTTTTAGCAAACAGAGCCAAATCTCCACCTTGAAACACCTAAGTTGCAGGACGTATTCCTTGAAAAACTAACTCAATTGTCACTGGGCAACCAAGCCCTAACATGCCCCTGCTTCTAACACAGATGGTTTTCTTTCAAGAGACATGTGTTCCTTCAACTTAGCTGAATAGGCTTATCTGGATTAAACAGAGGCAATCTTCACCTTGTAACACCTAAGGTGCAGAAGCATTTCGTTCAAAAACTACCTCATTCTCACATTGAAACAATGTTCTATATGTCAATGCTTGTACAACACATGGTTGTCTTTGGAGAGATACATGTGTTTCTTCAACACAACTGAATAGGCCTATTTGGAACAAAATGAGCCTTTCTCCACCTTGAAACACAAAGGTCGCAGGAAGGATTCCTTGAAAAACTAACTCAATTCTCACTGGACAACAATGCGCTAGGTGCTCTTCCTTGTGACATAGATGGTTATCTTTCGAGAGAAACTTGTGCTCCTTCAACTTAGCTGAATAGGCCCATCTGCATCAAACAGAGCCTATCTCCACTTTGAAAACTATGATTTGAGGGAATATTCCCTTGAAAAACTAACTCAATTCTCAGTAATAAACTAGGTGCTTGCTATTCCTGCTTCTGACACAGATGGTTTTATGCCGAGAGATACAGATGTTTCTTCAGTTAGGTGAATAGGCCTATTTGAAACAAAATGAGCATTTCTCCAACTTGAAAGCTGTGATTTTTCTGGCAGTATTTCTTTCAAAAACTAACTGAATTCACACTGGGCAACAATGTCCTAGATGCTCCTGCTTCTAACACAGACAGTTTTGTTTGGAGAGATACATGTGTTCCTTCCAAGAAGCAGAACAGGCCTATCTGGAGGAACAGAGCCTATCTCCGCCTTGATCCACCCAATTTGCAGGAATTATTCCTTGAAAAGCTATCTAAGTTCCCACTGGACAACAATGCGGTAGATGCTCCTGCTTCTTACACAGATGGGTTTCTTTCGAGAGATACATGTGTTCCTTCAACTTAGCAGAATAGTCCTATCTGGAGCAAAGAGAGGCTATCTTCACCTGGAAATGTATGATTTGCAGGAAGTATTACTTGCAAAAAACTAACTCAATTCTCACAGGGAAACAATTTGCTAGATACGCCTGCTTCTAACACAGACAGTTTTCGTTTTAGCAATACATGTGTTTTTTCAATATAGCTGAATAAGCCTACTTGGAGCAAGCAGAGCCTATCTCCACCTTGAAAAACCTAAGTCGCAGGAAGTAGTCCCTGAAAAACTAACTCAATTCTCACTGGACAACAGTGTACTAAATGCTCCTGCATCTAATTCAGATGGTTTTTTCAAGAAATACATGTGCTCCTTCAACTTATCTGAAAAGCCTCTCTGGAGAAAACAGAGACTATCTCCTTCTTGAAAACTATTATTGGCAGGAAGGATTCCTTTAATAGGTGACTCAGTTCTCCCAGCGAAACGATGCACTAGGTGCTCCTGCTTTTAAAACAAATGGTTTTCTTTTGGGTGATACCCTGTTTCTTCAACTTAGTTGAATAGGCCTATTTGATGTAAACAGAGCCTATCTGCACCTTCAAACACCTAACATGCAAGAAGTATCCTTTGAAAAACTAACTCAGTTCTCACTGGGCAAAAATGTGCTAGATGCCCAAGTTTCTAACAAAGATGGTTTTCTTTTGAGAGATATATATGTTCCTCCTACTTCTCTGAATAGTCCTATCTGGGGCAAACTGAGCCTACCTGCACCTTGAAACACCTAGGTGGAAGAATGTATTCCTTTCCAAACCTAAATTGATTCTCACAGGGAAACGTGCTAGATGCAACAGCCTCTAACATAGATGATTTTCTTCTGAGAGATACATGTGTTTCTTCAAGTCACATGAGTAGGCCTATTTGGAGAAATCAGAGCCTATCTCCACCTTGAAAACTCCAATTGGAGGAAGTATTCCTTTCAAACACTAACTCAATTCTCACAGGGAAACAATGTGCAAGATGGTCCTGCTTCTAACATATATGGGTTTCTTTTGAGAGATACATTTCTTTCTTCAAGTCAGCTGAATACACCTATTTAGAGCCAACAGACCTTCTCCACCTTGAAACACCTAGGTTGCAGAAAGTATTCTTTCAAAAACTAACTCAATTCTCACAGGGAAACAATGCAGTAGTTGTTCCTGCTTCTAACATGGATGATTTTCTTTATAGAGGTACATGTGTTTTCTCAACTCAGATGAGTAGGCCCATCTGGGACAAAATGAGCCTTTCTCCACCGTGAAAACTATTATTTGCAGGAAGTATTCGTTTCAAGAGCTAACTCAATTCTTACAGGGAAATATAGTGCTATATGCTGCAGCATCTAACATAGATGGTTTTCTTTTGAGGGATATAATGTTTCTTCAACACAGCACAATGAGTGTATTTGGAGAAAACTGAGCCTATTTACACCAAGAAAACTATGAATTGCTGGTAGTATTCCTTTCAAAAACTAACTGAAATCTCCCATGGAAACAGTGTGCTAGGTATATGCAGCTTCAAACACAGATTTTTCTCTTTTTAGAGATACATATTTTTCTTCAACTCAACTCAATATCTCTACCTGGAATACCTAAGTTACAGGCTGTATTCCTTACAAAAACTAACTCAGTTGTCACAGGGAAACAATATGCTAGATGCTCCTGCTTCTAACACAGATGGGTTCCTTTTGAACGATATATGTGTTTCTTCAACTTGGTTGCATAGACCTTTTTGGACCAAAATGAGCCTTTCTCCACCTTGAAAACTCTGAATTGCTAAATGATTACTTTCTAAAACTAACTCAACTCTCTATGGAAAACAATATGCTACGTGCTGCAACGTCTAACGTAGATGCTTTTCTTTGGAGAGATACAAGTGTTCTACCAAGCTGAATAGGCCTATTTGAAGCAAACAGAGCTTATCTCCACCTTGAAACACCTAAGTTGCAGGAAGCATTCCTTTCAAAAACTAAATAAATTCTCACTGGGCAACAATGAACTAGATGTTCCTGCTTCTAACACAGGTGGTTTTCTTTTGAGAAATACATGTGTTCCTTCAACTTAACCGAATAGGGCTATGTGGAGTAAACCGAGCCTATCTCCACCTTGTTAAACCTACTTTGCTGGATGTATTCTTTGAAAAACTAACTGAATTCTCAATGGGCAACAATGCGCCAGATGCTCCTGATTCTAACAAAATGCTTTTCTTTCAAGAGAAACATGTGTTCCTTCAACTTAGCTGAATATGCCTATCTGTAGCAAACAGAGGCTATCCTCACTTTGTAACACCTAAGTTGCAGGACATATTCCTTTCAAAAAGCTAACTCAATTCTCACCAGGAAAAAATGTGCTAGATGCGGAACCCTGCAACATAGATAGTTTTTTCTAGAGAGATATATGTGTTTCTTTAACTCAGCTGAATCGGCCATTTTGAAATTAGTGAGCCTTTTTTCACCTTGGAAACTATGATTTATAGGAAGTTTTCTTTTCAAAAACTAACTGAAGCTCACAGGAAAACAATGTGCTGGATGCTCATGCATCTAACAAGATGATTTTCTTACAAGAGATATATGTTTTTATTCCACCTAGCTGAAAAGGCCTATTTGGAGCAAACAGAGCCTATCTCCAACTTGAAAGACCTAAGTTGCAGGAAGTCTTCCTTGAAAAACTCTCTCAATTCTCACTTAGCCACAATGCACTAGATGCTCATGCTTCTCACACAGATGGTTTTCTTTCCAGTAATACAAATGTTTCTTCAACTTAGCTGAATAAGTCTACTTTGAGCAAACAGAGCCTATCTCCATCTTGAAACACCTAAGTTGCAGAAAGTATTCTTTTCAAAAGCTAACTCAATTCTCACAGGGAAACAATGCACTAGATGCTCCTGCTTCTAACATAGATGGCTTTCTTTATGGAGATACATGTTTATCTTCAACCTTGCTGAGTATGCCTGTTTGAACTAAGCATAGCTTACCTCCACCTTGAAACACCCAAGTTGCAGGAAGTATTCCTTGGAAAACTAACTCAATACTCACTGGGCAACAATGAGCTAGATGCTCCTGCTTCTAACACAGATGGTTGTCTTTGGAGATATACATTTGTTTCTTTACCTTAGCTGAATAGACATATTTGGAGCAAACAGAGGCTGTCTTCACCTTGTGACACCTAAGTTGCAGGAATAGTTCCTTTCAAAAGCTAACTAGAATTCTCACTTGTAAACAATGTTCTAGATGCCAAAGCTTTTAACACAGATTGTTCTCTTTGGAGAGACAAATGTGCTTCTTCAACTTAGATGAATAGGCCTATTTGGAACAAATGAGCCTTTCTCCACCTGAAAAACTATGATTGTTCTGGAAGTATTTCTTTCAAAACCTAACTCACTTCTCAATCAGCAACAATTTGCTAGATGTCGTGCATCTAACATAGATGGATTTGGTTCGAGAGATATATGTGTTCCTTCAAATTAGCTGAATAGACATATTTTTAGCAAACAGAGCCAAATCTCCACCTTGAAATACCTAAGTTGCAGGACGTATTCCTTGAAAAACTAACTCAATTGTCACTGGGCAACCAAGCCCTAACATGCCCCTGCTTCTAACACAGATGGTTTTCTTTCAAGAGACATGTGTTCCTTCAACTTAGCTGAATAGGCTTATCTGGATTAAACAGAGGCAATCTTCACCTTGTAACACCTAAGGTGCAGAAGCATTTCGTTCAAAAACTACCTCATTCTCACATTGAAACAATGTTCTATATGTCAATGCTTGTACAACACATGGTTGTCTTTGGAGAGATACATGTGTTTCTTCAACACAACTGAATAGGCCTATTTGGAACAAAATGAGCCTTTCTCCACCTTGAAACACAAAGGTCGCAGGAAGGATTCCTTGAAAAACTAACTCAATTCTCACTGGACAACAATGCGCTAGGTGCTCTTCCTTGTGACATAGATGGTTATCTTTCGAGAGAAACTTGTGCTCCTTCAACTTAGCTGAATAGGCCCATCTGCATCAAACAGAGCCAATCTCCACTTTGAAAACTATGATTTGAGGGAATATTCCCTTGAAAAACTAACTCAATTCTCAGTAATAAACTAGGTGCTTGCTATTCCTGCTTCTGACACAGATGGTTTTATGCCGAGAGATACAGATGTTTCTTCAGTTAGGTGAATAGGCCTATTTGAAACAAAATGAGCATTTCTCCAACTTGAAAGCTGTGATTTTTCTGGCAGTATTTCTTTCAAAAACTAACTGAATTCACACTGGGCAACAATGTCCTAGATGCTCCTGCTTCTAACACAGACAGTTTTGTTTGGAGAGATACATGTGTTCCTTCCAAGAAGCAGAACAGGCCTATCTGGAGGAACAGAGCCTATCTCCGCCTTGATCCACCCAATTTGCAGGAATTATTCCTTGAAAAGCTATCTAAGTTCCCACTGGACAACAATGCGGTAGATGCTCCTGCTTCTTACACAGATGGGTTTCTTTCGAGAGATACATGTGTTCCTTCAACTTAGCAGAATAGTCCTATCTGGAGCAAAGAGAGGCTATCTTCACCTGGAAATATATGATTTGCAGGAAGTATTACTTGCAAAAAACTAACTCAATTCTCACAGGGAAACAATGTGCTAGATACGCCTGCTTCTAACACAGACAGTTTTCGTTTTAGCAATACATGTGTTTTTTCAATATAGCTGAATAAGCCTACTTGGAGCAAGCAGAGCCTATCTCCACCTTGAAACACCTAAGTCGCAGGAAGTAGTCCCTGAAAAACTAACTCAATTCTCACTGGACAACAGTGTACTAAATGCTCCTGCATCTAATTCAGATGGTTTTTTCAAGAAATACATGTGCTCCTTCAACTTATCTGAAAAGCCTCTCTGGAGAAAACAGAGACTATCTCCTTCTTGAAAACTATTATTGGCAGGAAGGATTCCTTTAATAGGTGACTCAGTTCTCCCAGCGAAACGATGCACTAGGTGCTCTTGCTTTTAAAACAAATGGTTTTCTTTTGGGTGATACCCTGTTTCTTCAACTTAGTTGAATAGGCCTATTTGATGTAAACAGAGCCTATCTGCACCTTCAAACACCTAACATGCAAGAAGTATCCTTTGAAAAACTAACTCAGTTCTCACTGGGCAAAAATGTGCTAGATGCCCAAGTTTCTAACAAAGATGGTTTTCTTTTGAGAGATATATATGTTCCTCCTACTTCTCTGAATAGTCCTATCTGGGGCAAACTGAGCCTACCTGCACCTTGAAACACCTAGGTGGAAGAATGTATTCCTTTCCAAACCTAAATTGATTCTCACAGGGAAACGTGCTAGATGCAACAGCCTCTAACATAGATGATTTTCTTCTGAGAGATACATGTGTTTCTTCAAGTCACATGAGTAGGCCTATTTGGAGAAATCAGAGCCTATCTCCACCTTGAAAACTCCAATTGGAGGAAGTATTCCTTTCAAACACTAACTCAATTCTCACAGGGAAGCAATGTGCAAGATGGTCCTGCTTCTAACATATATGGGTTTCTTTTGAGAGATACATTTCTTTCTTCAAGTCAGCTGAATACACCTATTTAGAGCCAACAGACCTTCTCCACCTTGAAACACCTAGGTTGCAGAAAGTATTCTTTCAAAAACTAACTCAGTTCTCACAGGGAAACAATGCAGTAGTTGTTCCTGCTTCTAACATGGATGATTTTCTTTATAGAGGTACATGTGTTTTCTCAACTCAGATGAGTAGGCCCATCTGGGACAAAATGAGCCTTTCTCCACCGTGAAAACTATTATTTGCAGGAAGTATTCGTTTCAAGAGCTAACTCAATTCTTACAGGGAAATATAGTGCTATATGCTGCAGCATCTAACATAGATGGTTTTCTTTTGAGGGATATAATGTTTCTTCAACACAGCACAATGAGTGTATTTGGAGAAAACTGAGCCTATTTACACCAAGAAAACTATGAATTGCTGGTAGTATTCCTTTCAAAAACTAACTGAAATCTCCCATGGAAACAGTGTGCTAGGTATATGCAGCTTCAAACACAGATTTTTCTCTTTTTAGAGATACATATTTTTCTTCAACTCAACTCAATATCTCTACCTGGAATACCTAAGTTACAGGCTGTATTCCTTACAAAAACTAACTCAGTTGTCACAGGGAAACAATATGCTAGATGCTCCTGCTTCTAACACAGATGGGTTCCTTTTGAACGATATATGTGTTTCTTCAACTTGGTTGCATAGACCTTTTTGGACCAAAATGAGCCTTTCTCCACCTTGAAAACTCTGAATTGCTAAATGATTACTTTCTAAAACTAACTCAACTCTCTATGGAAAACAATATGCTACGTGCTGCAACGTCTAACGTAGATGCTTTTCTTTGGAGAGATACAAGTGTTCTACCAAGCTGAATAGGCCTATTTGAAGCAAACAGAGCTTATCTCCACCTTGAAACACCTAAGTTGCAGGAAGCATTCCTTTCAAAAACTAAATAAATTCTCACTGGGCAACAATGAACTAGATGTTCCTGCTTCTAACACAGGTGGTTTTCTTTTGAGAAATACATGTGTTCCTTCAACTTAACCGAATAGGGCTATGTGGAGTAAACCGAGCCTATCTCCACCTTGTTAAACCTACTTTGCTGGATGTATTCTTTGAAAAACTAACTGAATTCTCAATGGGCAACAATGCGCCAGATGCTCCTGATTCTAACAAAATGCTTTTCTTTCAAGAGAAACATGCGTTCCTTCAACTTAGCTGAATATGCCTATCTGTAGCAAACAGAGGCTATCCTCACTTTGTAACACCTAAGTTGCAGGACATATTCCTTTCAAAAAGCTAACTCGATTCTCACCAGGAAAAAATGTGCTAGATGCGGAACCCTGCAACATAGATAGTTTTTTCTAGAGAGATATATGTGTTTCTTTAACTCAGCTGAATCGGCCATTTTGAAATTAGTGAGCCTTTTTTCACCTTGGAAACTATGATTTATAGGAAGTTTTCTTTTCAAAAACTAACTGAAGCTCACAGGAAAACAATGTGCTGGATGCTCATGCATCTAACAAGATGATTTTCTTACAAGAGATATATGTTTTTATTCCACCTAGCTGAAAAGGCCTATTTGGAGCAAACAGAGCCTATCTCCAACTTGAAAGACCTAAGTTGCAGGAAGTCTTCCTTGAAAAACTCTCTCAATTCTCACTTAGCCACAATGCACTAGATGCTCATGCTTCTCACACAGATGGTTTTCTTTCCAGTAATACAAATGTTTCTTCAACTTAGCTGAATAAGTCTACTTTGAGCAAACAGAGCCTATCTCCATCTTGAAACACCTAAGTTGCAGAAAGTATTCTTTTCAAAAGCTAACTCAATTCTCACAGGGAAACAATGCACTAGATGCTCCTGCTTCTAACATAGATGGCTTTCTTTATGGAGATACATGTTTATCTTCAACCTTGCTGAGTATGCCTGTTTGAACTAAGCATAGCTTACCTCCACCTTGAAACACCCAAGTTGCAGGAAGTATTCCTTGGAAAACTAACTCAATACTCACTGGGCAACAATGAGCTAGATGCTCCTGCTTCTAACACAGATGGTTGTCTTTGGAGATATACATTTGTTTCTTTACCTTAGCTGAATAGACATATTTGGAGCAAACAGAGGCTGTCTTCACCTTGTGACACCTAAGTTGCAGGAATAGTTCCTTTCAAAAGCTAACTAGAATTCTCACTTGGAAACAATGTTCTAGATGCCAAAGCTTTTAACACAGATTGTTCTCTTTGGAGAGACAAATGTGCTTCTTCAACTTAGATGAATAGGCCTATTTGGAACAAATGACCCTTTCTCCACCTGAAAAACTATGATTGTTCTGGAAGTATTTCTTTCAAAACCTAACTCACTTCTCAATCAGCAACAATTTGCTAGATGTCGTGCATCTAACATAGATGGATGTGGTTCGAGAGATATATGTGTTCCTTCAAATTAGCTGAATAGACATATTTTTAGCAAACAGAGCCAAATCTCCAAATTGAAACACCTAAGTTGCAGGAAGTATTCCTTGAAAAACTAACTCAATTGTCACTGGGCAACCAAGCCCTAACATGCCCCTGCTTCTAACACAGATGGTTTTCTTTCAAGAGACATGTGTTCCTTCAACTTAGCTGAATAGGCTTATCTGGATTAAACAGAGGCAATCTTCACCTTGTAACACCTAAGGTGCAGAAGCATTTCGTTCAAAAACTACCTCATTCTCACATTGAAACAATGTTCTATATGTCAATGCTTGTACAACACATGGTTGTCTTTGGAGAGATACATGTGTTTCTTCAACACAACTGAATAGGCCTATTTGGAACAAAATGAGCCTTTCTCCACCTTGAAACACAAAGGTCGCAGGAAGGATTCCTTGAAAAACTAACTCAATTCTCACTGGACAACAATGCGCTAGGTGCTCTTCCTTGTGACATAGATGGTTATCTTTCGAGAGAAACTTGTGCTCCTTCAACTTAGCTGAATAGGCCCATCTGCATCAAACAGAGCCTATCTCCACTTTGAAAACTATGATTTGAGGGAATATTCCCTTGAAAAACTAACTCAATTCTCAGTAATAAACTAGGTGCTTGCTATTCCTGCTTCTGACACAGATGGTTTTATGCCGAGAGATACAGATGTTTCTTCAGTTAGGTGAATAGGCCTATTTGAAACAAAATGAGCATTTCTCCAACTTGAAAGCTGTGATTTTTCTGGCAGTATTTCTTTCAAAAACTAACTGAATTCACACTGGGCAACAATGTCCTAGATGCTCCTGCTTCTAACACAGACAGTTTTGTTTGGAGAGATACATGTGTTCCTTCCAAGAAGCAGAACAGGCCTATCTGGAGGAACAGAGCCTATCTCCGCCTTGATCCACCCAATTTGCAGGAATTATTCCTTGAAAAGCTATCTAAGTTCCCACTGGACAACAATGCGGTAGATGCTCCTGCTTCTTACACAGATGGGTTTCTTTCGAGAGATACATGTGTTCCTTCAACTTAGCAGAATAGTCCTATCTGGAGCAAAGAGAGGCTATCTTCACCTGGAAATGTATGATTTGCAGGAAGTATTACTTGCAAAAAACTAACTCAATTCTCACAGGGAAACAATGTGCTAGATACGCCTGCTTCTAACACAGACAGTTTTCGTTTTAGCAATACATGTGTTTTTTCAATATAGCTGAATAAGCCTACTTGGAGCAAGCAGAGCCTATCTCCACCTTGAAACACCTAAGTCGCAGGAAGTAGTCCCTGAAAAACTAACTCAATTCTCACTGGACAACAGTGTACTAAATGCTCCTGCATCTAATTCAGATGGTTTTTTCAAGAAATACATGTGCTCCTTCAACTTATCTGAAAAGCCTCTCTGGAGAAAACAGAGACTATCTCCTTCTTGAAAACTATTATTGGCAGGAAGGATTCCTTTAATAGGTGACTCAGTTCTCCCAGCCAAACGATGCACTAGGTGCTCCTGCTTTTAAAACAAATGGTTTTCTTTTGGGTGATACCCTGTTTCTTCAACTTAGTTGAATAGGCCTATTTGATGTAAACAGAGCCTATCTGCACCTTCAAACACCTAACATGCAAGAAGTATCCTTTGAAAAACTAACTCAGTTCTCACTGGGCAAAAATGTGCTAGATGCCCAAGTTTCTAACAAAGATGGTTTTCTTTTGAGAGATTTATATGTTCCTCCTACTTCTCTGAATAGTCCTATCTGGGGCAAACTGAGCCTACCTGCACCTTGAAACACCTAGGTGGAAGAATGTATTCCTTTCCAAACCTAAATTGATTCTCACAGGGAAACGTGCTAGATGCAACAGCCTCTAACATAGATGATTTTCTTCTGAGAGATACATGTGTTTCTTCAAGTCACATGAGTAGGCCTATTTGGAGAAATCAGAGCCTATCTCCACCTTGAAAACTCCAATTGGAGGAAGTATTCCTTTCAAACACTAACTCAATTCTCACAGGGAAACAATGTGCAAGATGGTCCTGCTTCTAACATATATGGGTTTCTTTTGAGAGATACATTTCTTTCTTCAAGTCAGCTGAATACACCTATTTAGAGCCAACAGACCTTCTCCACCTTGAAACACCTAGGTTGCAGAAAGTATTCTTTCAAAAACTAACTCAATTCTCACAGGGAAACAATGCAGTAGTTGTTCCTGCTTCTAACATGGATGATTTTCTTTATAGAGGTACATGTGTTTTCTCAACTCAGATGAGTAGGCCCATCTGGGACAAAATGAGCCTTTCTCCACCGTGAAAACTATTATTTGCAGGAAGTATTCGTTTCAAGAGCTAACTCAGTTCTTACAGGGAAATATAGTGCTATATGCTGCAGCATCTAACATAGATGGTTTTCTTTTGAGGGATATAATGTTTCTTCAACACAGCACAATGAGTGTATTTGGAGAAAACTGAGCCTATTTACACCAAGAAAACTATGAATTGCTGGTAGTATTCCTTTCAAAAACTAACTGAAATCTCCCATGGAAACAGTGTGCTAGGTATATGCAGCTTCAAACACAGATTTTTCTCTTTTTAGAGATACATATTTTTCTTCAACTCAACTCAATATCTCTACCTGGAATACCTAAGTTACAGGCTGTATTCCTTACAAAAACTAACTCAGTTGTCACAGGGAAACAATATGCTAGATGCTCCTGCTTCTAACACAGATGGGTTCCTTTTGAACGATATATGTGTTTCTTCAACTTGGTTGCATAGACCTTTTTGGACCAAAATGAGCCTTTCTCCACCTTGAAAACTCTGAATTGCTAAATGATTACTTTCTAAAACTAACTCAACTCTCTATGGAAAACAATATGCTACGTGCTGCAACGTCTAACGTAGATGCTTTTCTTTGGAGAGATACAAGTGTTCTACCAAGCTGAATAGGCCTATTTGAAGCAAACAGAGCTTATCTCCACCTTGAAACACCTAAGTTGCAGGAAGCATTCCTTTCAAAAACTAAATAAATTCTCACTGGGCAACAATGAACTAGATGTTCCTGCTTCTAACACAGGTGGTTTTCTTTTGAGAAATACATGTGTTCCTTCAACTTAACCGAATAGGGCTATGTGGAGTAAACCGAGCCTATCTCCACCTTGTTAAACCTACTTTGCTGGATGTATTCTTTGAAAAACTAACTGAATTCTCAATGGGCAACAATGCGCCAGATGCTCCTGATTCTAACAAAATGCTTTTCTTTCAAGAGAAACATGCGTTCCTTCAACTTAGCTGAATATGCCTATCTGTAGCAAACAGAGGCTATCCTCACTTTGTAACACCTAAGTTGCAGGACATATTCCTTTCAAAAAGCTAACTCGATTCTCACCAGGAAAAAATGTGCTAGATGCGGAACCCTGCAACATAGATAGTTTTTTCTAGAGAGATATATGTGTTTCTTTAACTCAGCTGAATCGGCCATTTTGAAATTAGTGAGCCTTTTTTCACCTTGGAAACTATGATTTATAGGAAGTTTTCTTTTCAAAAACTAACTGAAGCTCACAGGAAAACAATGTGCTGGATGCTCATGCATCTAACAAGATGATTTTCTTACAAGAGATATATGTTTTTATTCCACCTAGCTGAAAAGGCCTATTTGGAGCAAACAGAGCCTATCTCCAACTTGAAAGACCTAAGTTGCAGGAAGTCTTCCTTGAAAAACTCTCTCAATTCTCACTTAGCCACAATGCACTAGATGCTCATGCTTCTCACACAGATGGTTTTCTTTCCAGTAATACAAATGTTTCTTCAACTTAGCTGAATAAGTCTACTTTGAGCAAACAGAGCCTATCTCCATCTTGAAACACCTAAGTTGCAGAAAGTATTCTTTTCAAAAGCTAACTCAATTCTCACAGGGAAACAATGCACTAGATGCTCCTGCTTCTAACATAGATGGCTTTCTTTATGGAGATACATGTTTATCTTCAACCTTGCTGAGTATGCCTGTTTGAACTAAGCATAGCTTACCTCCACCTTGAAACACCCAAGTTGCAGGAAGTATTCCTTGGAAAACTAACTCAATACTCACTGGGCAACAATGAGCTAGATGCTCCTGCTTCTAACACAGATGGTTGTCTTTGGAGATATACATTTGTTTCTTTACCTTAGCTGAATAGACATATTTGGAGCAAACAGAGGCTGTCTTCACCTTGTGACACCTAAGTTGCAGGAATAGTTCCTTTCAAAAGCTAACTAGAATTCTCACTTGGAAACAATGTTCTAGATGCCAAAGCTTTTAACACAGATTGTTCTCTTTGGAGAGACAAATGTGCTTCTTCAACTTAGATGAATAGGCCTATTTGGAACAAATGACCCTTTCTCCACCTGAAAAACTATGATTGTTCTGGAAGTATTTCTTTCAAAACCTAACTCACTTCTCAATCAGCAACAATTTGCTAGATGTCGTGCATCTAACATAGATGGATGTGGTTCGAGAGATATATGTGTTCCTTCAAATTAGCTGAATAGACATATTTTTAGCAAACAGAGCCAAATCTCCACCTTGAAACACCTAAGTTGCAGGAAGTATTCCTTGAAAAACTATCTCAATTGTCACTGGGCAACCAAGCCCTAACATGCCCCTGCTTCTAACACAGATGGTTTTCTTTCAAGAGACATGTGTTCCTTCAACTTAGCTGAATAGGCTTATCTGGATTAAACAGAGGCAATCTTCACCTTGTAACACCTAAGGTGCAGAAGCATTTCGTTCAAAAACTACCTCATTCTCACATTGAAACAATGTTCTATATGTCAATGCTTGTACAACACATGGTTGTCTTTGGAGAGATACATGTGTTTCTTCAACACAACTGAATAGGCCTATTTGGAACAAAATGAGCCTTTCTCCACCTTGAAACACAAAGGTCGCAGGAAGGATTCCTTGAAAAACTAACTCAATTCTCACTGGACAACAATGCGCTAGGTGCTCTTCCTTGTGACATAGATGGTTATCTTTCGAGAGAAACTTGTGCTCCTTCAACTTAGCTGAATAGGCCCATCTGCATCAAACAGAGCCTATCTCCACTTTGAAAACTATGATTTGAGGGAATATTCCCTTGAAAAACTAACTCAATTCTCAGTAATAAACTAGGTGCTTGCTATTCCTGCTTCTGACACAGATGGTTTTATGCCGAGAGATACAGATGTTTCTTCAGTTA